>NW_026575129.1:8777500-9082500 GCF_905146905.1 Nyctereutes procyonoides
TGGCTCTGCACTTGGCATGAGTCTGCTTGAGATCCCCTCTCTCTCTCCTTCTCTCTCTGCCCTCCCCCTGCTTGTGTTTTCTCTAAATAAATAAATGAAATATCTTTAAGAAAAAGGAAAATAGTAAATTATAAAGCATATTTTAAGAATTATCACCATAGGGGGATCCCTAGGTGGCTCAGCAGTTTAGTGCCTGCCTTCAGCCCGGAGCATGGTCCTGGGGTCCTGGAATCGAGTCCCGAATCAGGCTCCAAAACATGGAGCCTGCTTCTCCCTCTGCCTCTGTCTCTGCCTCTCTCTCTCTTTCATGAATAAATAAATAAATAAATCTTAAAAAAAAGAATTATCACAATAACTTGCAAAATGAATCTCTAATACTTACTGAACCACACTAATTTAAATAGCAAATTTACTTACAAAATGTAAATGCCTTGATATTTTGCATCATGTAATAAGAATTAAAATATAGAAAATTCAGAACTTTATAAACTTAAATTTGGGCCTATATATCTTAATAGAAAATGCAAAATGTGTTCTTTTCTAAAAAATTTTTTATTTATGTATTTATTTATGAGAGACACAGAGAGGCAGAGAGGGAAAAACAGGCTCTCTGCCTGGAGCCCAATGCCAGACTCCATCCCACGTCCTGGGGATCATGACAACCAGAGCTGAAGGCAGCCGCTCAACCACTGAGTCACCCAGGTGCCCCAAAATATGTTCCTTTTTATTCAAAATTTAACAAATATAATCTAAACATAATTGCATCATATTAGTTTTATAGTTTGTAATATAAATAGGAAAATATTTTGTTCAAATCCATTCACTAAAATATTGCTGTCTAAATGTTATATTTTAAAAAAAACACATTAGAATTCAAGTTTATGTCAGTTTAAAAAAATCAGTAATTTTAAAATGATACCTTAGAACAACATTTTAATTAATAATTAACTGCTTTGCTTCAGGGTATAGAAGACCATATTAGCAGTTCGACAATTTTGTGAGTATTCCATTTTAGAAGTCTGAGTGACATCAGGATATATATCTACAATGGCCAGCTTTGGTATCTATGTTCAAAGATCAACTGCTCCTAATTTAGAGGAGCTAATTCTAATATTTCTAATTCTAGCAATGGAATGAGGGCCAGTGTATTTTTTTATCCTTAAGTGCATGTGCTAACTTTTCAGATATTTCTCCTAAAATCACAACGAAATTGTATACCTTTATGTGTTTTCCAAGTAAATATAATACTTTAAAAAAGGATTTTATTTAGTTATTAAGTTATTTATTTGTTAGAAAGAGAGAGAGACAGAGACAGAGACAGAGAGAATGTCAAGCGAACTCTGCACTGAGTGTAGAGACTGACACTGAGCTCAATCCCACAACCCTGAGATCATGACTGGAACTCAAATCAAGAGTCGGAGTCTCAATCAAGCCACCCCAGTGCCCCAACACAATGATACTTTTTAAATAAACTTCTTGTTCTGACTCACCTCTACTCAGGATACTGTTAGCTATTGATAGTTATATTTCCTAAAGGAAATACAAACTTTTTATATTTTAAATACATTTCTTTAACAAATAAAATTCCAAACACACATTTGAGTTCCAACAACAAAGACCTCATGTTTCCGTATGTGACTCTTTTTTTTTTATAGTTGTGAGTATAAATAAATGAGCATGAAGGAAAAGAAATTCTTGCCTCATTTTCCAATTCAAGGTTTACTTTACATTTTATTGTACATTAACTAAAGTAATTGATAGTGTGGCTCAGATATAAACTATGGCCCCACGAGGTTCAAATTATGCTCTGAGTTGTATTTAAGGAGGCACCATTTAACATCAAATACTAATTGAAAAGGAATCCAATCCGTATTTACTTTTCTCAAAGCACATTAATGGAGCTTATTTTACCATTCAAAGTAACATTTTCAGAACATTTTTTCTCTGTTACTTAAATGTCAATCTGCTCTAAGCCTGACCCATTCATGGATCAAATCCATAACACCTTCTATCTAGCTTCATGTAACTTTCAACATCTTAAGTTTGTTTTATGTTTGACTTAGACTCCCTAGTCCTTAGTGTGTTTCTCTTGTTATTCTTGTCCTTTTTATACTGTGGTTGAACAAAGATTCTCCTTTTATGGTCAGTAGATGACAGGTTTGTGGGAAGGCAGAAACATTCATATATTAAGTAATATTTTCAATTTTCCAACAAATAGGTACAGATGAAAAAAATTTATGTTTAGAGAGCAGTATCTAATTCCATTGGTTATTTTATTGTTCTGTAAGGTCTTCTAACATTTGAGATGTGATCCATGTATTCTATACTTACCCTATAATATTTGCTTTCTTGAGCCCTCCTTATCTCCTTTCAGCATATTCCTTTCTACCCCAATACCAAAACTGTCTCTGAAATCTTAAATTTCCTCTGGTTCCTGGATAACAACTAGCTATCACACAAATAAACTTTAAGCCTCAGAGTAGTTGCATTTTGATATAAAATACTGCTTTAATGAAAAAATAAATATGGAATTTTAAAATTCTAGACACTAGGGCAAGTTATGGCAGATATTTTTGAGTAAAAGGCTTTGATTCTAGTTGATTTTGTAGGAGTAAACATTGCCTAATTGTGCATAACTAAATATCTGTGAAAAATGGAGGAACTTTAATAGAAATGCTTTAAAAAATTATCAGAGCCATTCGTAGCTTTACTAAGAACTTACGGCTCTATTATGCTTATGCAGAGCACCCAAATAATGATTTAGTCTCAGTGATAGGACTGATCATTAGTACCTAATACTTTCTTCCAAAACCTCTGGTATTTGGTATACTTAGCTTTAACTGCCACTACTAATTTTGATTATCTTCTTTTACAAATGAAAATTTAAAAAGTAAAACAAAATAGTTGTAATGAGTTATGAAAACATACTAATTTCTTCTGCTTTAAAAATCTTAAAGCTGTTGCCTAAGAACAGAGTTTCTCAAAAATAATAGCAATTGTTATAGAATCTTTAAAAGATTTCCATTTGGGATGCCACAGTCACTTAGTTCTTTTAACTTTCTGACCTAAAAACAGCAATGATAGCTAAAGGATAAAGTGAAAAAATAAAATAATGAAAGCTAGATAGGGAAATACCCAAGCTCCAAGATCACAAAAGGAGAAACGGAAAAGTAAATGTGAGTGTGAATGCAATGGTCTATGCTAGTTTCAGGTCCTGAAGTAAACAATGGTAAGCATGAATTTGTTGTCTGCAATGTAATGGAATAGTGGGGTCAGCATCTATGTCTGACACCAGGGGTTAGGTTGGGTCTTCTTCATTCCTAAAAGTAAGCTACAAAGAGGTACTGTGATACTTCACTTGACTATGACTTCATAGGATACTTTGGGTCAAGGATGTGGGAAAACAAAGACAAAGCATTTATTTTCTTACTCTTCCAACTGCTGGCCAACTAACTGAATCAGCAAAATCATCAATATCGTAACAGGGCTCTACTCTGCTGTTAAATAATGTGGTCATAATTCAAAAATGGGAATATATAGGTAGAAGAAAGCACAGGGCAAGAAAAGCTAAGCACAAAACCCTAATCACCTTCAGCAATTTAGAACACAGAAATCAGCAATGTTAAGCTGACAAACATTAGGAAAATATGGAGAACCTGCATAGCCAAATTTAAAATCTAGATGGAATAGTTATTGATAGCTGTAAGTAAAATATAGTTAGCTAACTAAAGAGTGAAATAGGGAAGAGTGGCAGGATATATCACCTCAAAATATATTACTTCAGCATAGGGATTATTTTGAGTTAAAGCACTTGAAAATCAGCAGATGCAAGAGGAGCATTTTAACCTCCCTTTCTTCTTGGAAACAAGAGATAAATTTCCCATGTGATTTTCCATTATAAGCTCTTTCATGTATAATCTGAGAGAAACGTTATTATTTTCTCAAAAATTCACACATTCATAATTTACTCCCTAAATATTAAGAGCTTGAATATCCAATACTCATTAAGAAATTTAATCAAGGAGTTTTATTTTTTAAAGTGTACCATGATTAAATAGGTATATTTCATGAATGCAAAGATAGTTCATTTCCTAATATTATATTTACATAGAATATCACACTGGCTGATAAAATGAAATAATGATTATCATAAAATGAGACAGGCATATCCAGTAAGGTCTCTTACTGATTTTTAAATATCATGTAGACAGATTTAAACAAGGTAATAGAACTATAAATTAGATACAGAGGATTTAAAAAGAGAAAATATTACTGACTCCATAAAATTAAGGAAAAAAAAAGTATTAGAACTAATGAAGGAAAGGTTATCTAGGACAGATATACTATAAATAACCATGCTGTTTTACATCAACAATTACATAAAAAATATTTAAAAATTGATATAGAAAAATCCAATTTATTGTAGCCATAACGGTTATAGGCAGTTGTGAATGAATCTTAATCAACAACAATAGAACAAAAATATGGAAGAAAATTTGGTAAAACAAATGAAAACACAATTTTGTTCTACAAGGAGCCATAATTACACCACTGATGGGAATAAAACAGTTGTGATACAAAACCTAAGAAAAGATACATAGACCTAAGATACATATGTATAAATCTTAATGTTAAAATTTTAAAGGAAAAGACAATAGAAAATGGATAAAAATATTCACCAAAAAACAAGTGAAAAAGAAATTTGAAGAGCCAATAAAAGCATAAAAAGATGCTCACTCTCACAGGTCATTAGGAAAATACAAATTAAAAGCACAATGGAGACTAGCATACCAAGTTCACCACTTAAGGAAAAATAAAGAATAAAGGCTGACATTACCATATATTTCAAAAGTATCAGTGTGTTACTTTGCACTGCTGGTGGAATAGGGATATAAATTTTCACAAGCACTTTGAACAATCTGGCAGTTTGTAATACCCTAAGATTCATTAAATCTGCTTCTGTGTAAGTGGCCTAGAGGTAGAGGTAACTCTGGAGTCACCGGTAGATAGGGAATTTATTTGATATTTGAGAATAATTTCTCAGAGGCATGTATAATTGCAGAAAATCCCCTTTTTCAATTTATAGCAGGAAAGTTCCATTGAAATCCTTGGGGGTATGTTGTGGAAAGCAAAAGCACACATCATTGTCACAAAGACTTGCTTTCCAATAGCTGGAGAACTTTGAATGGTACAAATATTTTGAATACATATATCGACCAAAGAAGAGAACACTGTTAAAGAGCCAAAACTATGACATGTAAAGAATATATATGTTCTTTATGAAACAGAGGCTGTTCTGAATGGGACAAAGCACACTGTAGACAGTTAAAACTCAGTAATTATGTTTTGTATTTATATAAATATAGATAGTCCTATAAAACCTATATTTCATGCTGAAACCACAATTAAATTTACCTAATATCAAAAAAAATTTACCTAATATCTTGAAAAATTCTGAATATATGTATAATATATTATATTGCAATGTATATGCATTGCATATATATTATATGCAATGTATAATAAGCATTGGTTCAGTCCCAGGAACATCTTAATTAATGCTTATTCCCCCTTTTAATGCTATGTCTGTATTTCCTATTGTCATCTTTATCTTGTGGCTGCTTTGGTAAAAACCTACTTAGGTTTAATTATATAATACATAGTTGTAACTATTTAGTCTGTGTAATCTATAATTTTTTAGCCAGTTTCCCTATAACATTTTATGTTCCTTTTTGTTAAACCCTAGGACAAGACTACATACAAGGCAACGAAGTTTGTGGCTGTGGCGGAAGTGTTCCAATTTTGGATAAAAAAGTCAGTCAACCCAAGCTCACTCCAGAAATGGAAGATATTGATTCATAAAAGTTTTAGTGCCTCATGTTGGTTTGATTTCCAGATGTTTTAATTACATATTGCTCTGCATATCTTGACAATGAATGCATTACACTGAACAGAAAAGTTACAGCCAGCTGGTTTTCTGTCAGGTTGAATAAGTTACATTTCCTGCATTTCCAGCTACTTACTTTTACAGCTCTCAGGCCTCAGCACTTCCAAGATTAGGAAGGCTAGTCAATAACATATTGCAGAGTAAACCTCAGGTATTGATGCAAGCTACATCATTCTATTCATTTAATAAGTTAATTTTCTAGGAGTATCATAATATATTTGTTGCTTGACATGCTTGATGTCACATAATGGTGAAACACTTGTTTAATTGCAATCATACTTTAGTGTTTTTATGATTTTTCAGCATTCTTCCTTCCATTTTACGTTCCCTCCATTTACTTTCATTTATCACTAAGATGTGAAGTTTTCCTACTTCCCTCAACTTTCACTGTCATTACATTATTCATTAATTACCCTGTCCAATCATTTTCTTCTTTTATTCTAATTGAAAATTTTGATTAAAATGCATTTTTTTCTGTCAAGTTTTCTATTAATGCAAGAATCTCTGTAAACAGCTCTGAAAATGAAAATAGAGGATACCTAGGCTAACTTCAAAATGTCAGAGACAGATCAAAGATGAGTAGGGCATGGTCCCTGCTCTTCAAAAGCATCTTAAATTGTGACATTAAATTACACAGAAAAAGAACATAACATTTGATTTTTATGTTTTTTTAAATTTCAGTGAGATGATTGATTCAAATAGAACCAAGAAGTAGAAGGCATATGAATATAATTCAGGACTAATAATATTTGTTCTCCAAGCCAGCTAACACAGAAAAATCAGAAGAGTGTAGGCATTGTTTGCTTTTTCGAATATCTCTGTAAAACTACTGGAGGTTCTGTATAGTGGTTTATAGGTACTTACAGGAAAAAAAAATACCAGACTTTCTTTAATTTAGCAAGTAGTGTACATTATGAAAACTATTGTTTTGTTAGTGCTTTTATTAAATTTTATTATTTCCCCAGGCAACAGAAATATAAAGCAGGTTGGGCAATTAAGATTTTTTTTATTTGTTTTTTCTTTTCTTTTTGAAATATTTTTATTCAAAAAATAAATTAGCCTTTATATCTTAAGATATTTGAAGCAATAACAATTATATAAAAGTCCTTTTATATCTGATGTTTTTATTATTGTTCTATAAACATCTCCATAGTACTATCCTTGTTTTCAAAGAATGTTTGATACGTAATCTGATAGGAAGGTTGTGTCAAACATCGTTCCTTATGGTTTCTGTAACAGTAATTTATCTATATATTTTCTGAATATTATATGTTTTAAAAACTCAAGATGTAAATTGTTAGCTAGACCCCAGAGAGTTGTCCTTTACTGTCATAGAATCCTCTTCCTATTCATCAGTAATAATTTTCATGAGATTGAAAACATTTCTGTTTAAATTTTTAAAAGAAGCTGAAAGAAAACTTGCTGTATTTCATTTCAGAAAGTTTTCATATGTGTTTATATTATTATAATAAGAATTCATATCACAGAAAAAGAAGCTGAATGCTACTTTAGTAAGAATATCTTATTCTTTGAATAAAGGAAAATTAATTTGCATATATAATACAAAGTAAGTTACTTAGACTACATGGAATTCTTCAGAGAGCCAAAGATTATGTTTGATCAGAGAAGTTTCCAATTAATCCCAAATTAGATGCCAAATGTTTTCACATAAAGAAATTAAATAAGTTCAATAGTATTGGAATTTACCTTCCTTCATAAATACCCATGGGATTTGATTTGTTAATGTTGGGTAGCTTTTATTCAATTAACTTATCTAATAACAAAAAGAACCATTATTTTTATTTATAATTTTGAGTACACTAGCAATTGGATAAAACTTAAGGGAAAGGTTATTTAAAAATTATAATAGAGGTGCCTGAGTGGCTCCGCTGGTTAAGCATCCGACTCTTAATTTCAGTTCATGCCATCTCAGGTTGTGGGATCTAGCTAGCTCCACTTAGGGCTATGCTCTGGGCATGAAGTCTACTTAAGATTATAACCATAAAATCATCAGTTCCAATTGTTGGTTAGTATATGTGAATCACTTTAAATTGTCTGCTGAACCTAAATTGCAGATGCTTCTAGCTTTCACACAAAGTATACCCTATAAGTGTTTTATAATCACAATATATTGCTATAAGCATCTAAGTTTTAAAATGTGATCAACTTTATTAAAGATATTTAAAACGTGTTTCCTTTTCCAATAATTTTAGCAACACAAACTCCATATCATGGTTTAAGAGCATAAAGTGATAAAAGTAAATGTACAATGCAAGAACAGTTTCTTTCATGTTCCCTTCACAAATATTCAATAACCAATTATTTCATCATCAATTCCTCTCAAAACAAAAGATGTATTTTCATTATTTACTTGTTTTTATGTTGTATTTCCAGTTCTTCTGTATTATTTCCTTAAGCATATTTAACCATAAAGCTTTTCCTTTATATATACTTTTTTTTGTTTGGTTAGTTGCTCTCATTAGTTATATGTTCTGAAAACTAATTAAAAGTGCTCTTTTTACCTGTATTGTGACAACGCATCCCATAAAATTTATTCTTGTTATTTACCAGCTTTCAGTTAATCTACTTGACACTTCCTTTAACTTATTAACTTACTTATTCCAACTTTCATGATTAGAGTTAAAACCTCTGGGAGGTTTTGGTTACTAAAGAAAATTTAAGTATGCAACTCAAACATACCTAAATAAGACTTATTGAGAAATTTATTTATTTTCTTTAAAGAAACAATCCTTAGATTCTCGTGTTATTATATGATATTATGTAATATCATGACTCATAAGAAAATAAAATATTAATAACAAAAAAATAACAACATTCTGAAATTCTATTCTAAGCTATAATGTTAGCTAGCTCTCTGACATTAAAATATTTAACATTTAAAGTAAAAATTTCAAAGTATACTCAAAGTGGATTCTCATTTTATAACAACACTATCTTTTGTTTTCCGCCTAAGGATAACTGAAGCGTACACAGATAATTCTGCATAAGACTTCATCATGGTCAAAAAATGTCAAATCTGACTAAGTAGAAACAGAAAATGTCAATCCCATTTGGATAAGGTTTATTTTCTTTCATACATTTCAAAGGCAATTTAACTGCAAATATAAAAACAGTAGCCATTGTCATATGCTATGGACATTTTTGGTTTATAGTGTACAAACAGGCAAAGGAGAAGATATTGCTTATTTCATTGTATAATGGTTTTCAAAGTGTTTGCAAACATTAGAATATTAGATAAAGCGTTCTATATCTATCTATCTATCTATCTATCTATATCTAATCATCTGTCTATCATCTGTCAGTAATCTATCCACCTATGCACCTAGTTCATCTCTGTCAATGAGAGTGGTAGAAACATTCATAAGTTTACTAACAGGACTACTGTGTTTCTCTGTCCTGAAAGATTTTTTGAGAAATGCTTGAAAGACAAAGACTTAGATATTCAGTTTTTGGGTAAATTGGCCCCAAGAGCTGCTATTTTTATTGCTGTATTATACAAGAGTTAAATGAAAGGGTAACAGTTTGGAAAAGTAGAAGAAAAACAAAGACATATGACAGGAGGAGTCTTTTAAAACTGCCTGTTAGCTTATTGAGAACCCAGTGAGAAGCCTGACATCTTTTTGTTCACATGGGGTAAAAGAGATAGAATGTATGTATGTAAGATCATGAGAATGTAAAACAAACAAAAACAGCAATTTTAGAAATACTGGAAAGACTGAAGATTTTTTTTCACTAAGTCAATTGAAGGAGATTTTTGCCCAGATTCTAGGCAAATGAATCCCAGAACCCATTGTCAAGAGTCGTCCTTCCCATTTCTGAGGGATAGGCCATATTGAACAGACACATAGGTGTCATTCTTAAGTTTTTACTCTTGCAGTTCAAAAAAAAAAAAAAAACTGTATTCAAAAATTCCTTGAAATTCTTAATGAGGAGAAATAGTATTTTCAATGTGGACACAATTCTTCATTCACGTGCCAGTCTGGTTATTATAATGGCATTTGGAAGTGCAAAAAATCTAACACATAGTCCACATTTCCATTAGATTCCATTCTCAGTAATTGTTAAGGGAAATTTATATTAGGAACTAATTAATGGCCATAGATCTATTCTCTTCATATTTGACAACAAAATAATGCCTAGTGCGAATAGAAGCCATTTTATTCATAAAATCAAACAGACTAAGGAAACCCTCTCCATCATCTCTGAATATGTAAATAGCATTAAGAATAGGGAGAGGGGGATCCCTGGGTGGCGCAGCGGTTTGGCGCCTGCCTTTGGCCCAGGGCGCGATCCTGGAGACACGGGATCGAATCCCACGTCGGGCTCCCGGTGCATGGAGTCTGCTTCTCCCTCCGCCTGTGTCTCTGCCTCTCTCTCTCTCTGTATGACTATCGTAAATAAATAAATAAATAAATAAATAAATAAATAAATAAATAAATAAATGAATAGGGAGAGGTTTTTTTAATTTCCTTTTTGAAAAGGTTATTTTTTATCCATTATTGATGGCACTTACTGATTTTACTTATCTATTGATAGATGATTACTTTATTCAATGAGAGTCCATAAACTTTAACATATTGGTGCATAATCATAGTAAATATTAGAAGTTCAGTTTATTTTAAATGGTATCAAATATTATCAAAGTTGTTCTTAAAAATTACTTTGCCTCAAATTTATATCTAAATGTATAGTGGAGATTGGCCTCAGTTTAGTTGATATTGGCCTTGGTTTAACTCCACCTACCCAGTTACATAAACAAAGTCAGATTTAAGCACACATTAAATTCTATGGTCTCATTATCCTAAATTCATAATTGAAAGAAGTGAACTAAACCAATATATACAAGTACTTATCATAACTCTTGATATTTCACTAAATACCACCATTTCTTCTTACAAATTTTACACTGAATTTTTATACACAATAATTAAGCTTCATAACTAAAAGTAAAGATTCAATTCAATAATTTAGAAAACATATACTACTAAATTTTATATTTCATTATTTATATTTTATAATTTTTGTGTCTGTTGAGATTTTTTGGAAAAAAAGTTTGTACCCAACATATTTCTACTAGAATCAATCTGAATTTATACTAAAACTCAGCATGTTTTTAAGATTTTTTAAGAAAGATTTAAAAATTTTTAAATAACATTATTTTTAATGTTAAAAAAACCCTCAACCTGTGAATATGGTACTTATTGAAGAACTTGTGAAGTTATATGAAATATATGCTGCAAGTTATATACGATTGCCCAATTATGTACTAACAATGTGATTCCAAGCAGCACATTGAGATGTGTAATAGCATATGCAATTGATAATAAGATTTCAAAGATACGGTTAAAATTATATTTTAAAGTACAATTAATCTAACTATAATAAAAATTTTCAACATCTCTGATTTTTCAGAATCATTTAGGAAACTTCGTGTACCAATTATGCTAAATCTTAAAGATTTTCTGTTTCTTTCCCAAATCCATCAGGTTGTTTGATATGCCTATTTGTGTGTGTGTATGTGTGTGTGTGTGTTTCTCTTTTGGGGAAAGATTGGAAGATATGTGTATAAGGTATACCTGGGATATATAATATTAACAGAAAGGACAGGGGTGCTATTATATTAGTGAATAGTCTAAGTATCCTCTTCTGTTTTGGAATATTTTTATTTTTTTAAGATTTTATTCATTTATTCATTTTTTAAATTTTTTTATTTATTTATGATAGTCACAGAGAGAGAGAGAGAGAGAGAGAGAGAGAGAGAGGCAGAGACACAGGCAGAGGGAGAAGCAGGCTCCATGCACCGGGAGCCCGACGTGGGATTCGATCCCGGGTCTCCAGGATCACGCCCTGGGCCAAAGGCAGGCGCCAAACCGCTGCGTCACCCAGGGATCCCCCTTATTCATTTATTCATGAGAGACACAGAGAGAGAAGCAGAGACACAGGCAGAGGGAGAAGTAGGCTCCATGCAGGGAGCCTGACATGGGACTCGATGCCGGGTCTCCAGGATCACGCCCTGGGCTGAAGGCAGTGCTAAACCGCTGAGCCATCCGGGCTGCCCCTTGTTTTGGAATATTAAAGCTGAGATTTTCTTTTATTTTAAGAGATATTTTAAGGGGCATGTTTTCTTTCATCTCCATAAAATACCACTTTATGAATAGTGTTATTAATGGAGATTATTATAATCATTTTAATCTTTAATACTTAAAAAATTAGTAATGTCTTTGTGATATTCTTCAAATGCACTTTACAAAGTACTTATTCTGAGGTTTACAATATTATTTATTAGCCATGACAAATTGGAAGTTATTTTGCCAATGTTCATAGACATTCTCTGAACATAAGGACAGAAAGGGATAGTTTAGGGAAGTGTAGCACTGCTGTCATGAAGAGCGCCAAGCTGTGTCACAAAGAGATTGCTGAAGCAGTATTCTCTGAAACACCGTGAAATAGCTAAACAAGACTTAAAAGTAGAATAAAACTGTTCCATTCAAGATGATATAAAAACATGAAAAATAAGCCTTATGATAGTCTAGAGAAAAAATGGACAAGGAAAAAATTAAAAGTTAGGTGAATAAAAAGCAAAATCAAACAAAGATGCATGATTGGATTAGAAACAAAATCAAGATACAGAAATCCATTACATTTCTATACACCAATAATGAAGCAGCAGAGAGAAAAATTAAGGTATCAATTCCATTTACAATCACATGTAAAACAAAAAGATGCCTAGGAATAAACAGCCAAAGAAGTGAAAGAATTGTACTCTGAAAACTATAAAACATTGATGAAAGAAATTGAAAGGGGATTCCTGGGTAGCTCAGTGGTTTAGCGCCTGCCTTCAGCCCGGGGCTGATCCCAGGATCCTGGGATCGAGTCCCGCATCGGGCTCCCTCCACGGAGCCTGCTTCTCCCTCTGCCTGTGCCTCTGCCTCTCTCTCTCTCTCTCTCTCTCTCTCTCTCTCTGTGTGTGTCTCTCATGAATAAATAAATAAAATCTTAAAAAAAGAAAAGAAATTGAAGATGTCACAAATACATGGAAAGACATTCCATGCGCAGGAATTGGAAGAACAAATATTGTTAAAATGTCTATGCTACCCAAAACAATATGAACATTTAATGCACTTCTTATCAAAATACCAATAGCATTTTTCACAGAGCTAGAGCAAATACATCTAAAATTCGTACGGAACCACAAAAGGCCCCAAATAACCAAAGCAACCTTGAAAAGAAAAAGCAGGGGATCCCTGGGTGGCTCAGCGGTTTGGCGCCTGCCTTCCGCCCAAGGTATGATCCCTGGGGTCCCAAGTCCCATGTCGGGCTCCCTGCATGGAGCCTGCTTCTCCCTCTGCCTGTGTCTCTGCCTCTCTCTCTGTCTCTCTCTGTGTCTCTCATTAATGAATGAATAAAATCTTTAAAAAAAAAAAGAAAAAGCAAAGCTGGAGGCATCACAATTCTGGACTTCAAGTTACATTACAAAGCTGTAGTGAACAAGACAGTACTGGCACTAAACAGACATATAGATCCATGGAACGGAAGAGAAAACTCAGAAATGAACCCTCAACTATATGGTCATTTACCCTTTGACAAAGTGGGAAAGAATATCTAATGGGAAAAAGATGGTCTCCTCAACAGATAGTGTTGGGAAAGCCGGACAGTGACATGTAGAAGAATGAAACGGGGCCACTTTTCTACACCATACACAAAAACCAATTCAAGATGGATGAAAGACCTAAATGTTAGACCTGAAGCCATCAAAATCCTAGAGAACACAGGCAATAACCTCTTTGACTTTGGTTGTGGCAACCTTTCTAGATACATCTTTGCAAGTAAGGGAAACAAAAGCAAAAATAAACTACTGGGACTTCGTCAAGAGAAAAAGTTTCTGCACAGTGAAAGAAGCAATCAACAAAACTAAAAAGCAATTTCGGATCCCTGGGTGGCGCAGCGGTTTGGCGCCTGCCTTTGGCCCAGGGCGCGATCCTGGAGACCCGGGATCGAATCCCACGTCGGGCTCCCTGCATGGAGCCTGCTTCTCCCTCTGCCTGTGTCTCTGCCTCTCTCTCTGTGTGTGTGTGACTATCATAAATAAATAAAAATTAAAAAAAAAAAAAAGCAAAGCCTTATTTAAAAAAAATAAAAAGCAATTTATGGAATGAATGGGAGAAGATATTTGCAAATGACATATCTGATAAAGGATTAGTATCCAAAATCTATAAAGAATTTATAAAACTCAATACCCCAAATTGAATAATCCAGTTAAAAAATTAACATAAGAGATGAAAAGACTTTTTTTTTTTTTTTTTTTAAAGAAGTCATACAAATAAAGGCACCTGGGTGGCTAAGTCTATTACGCATCTGCTTTCAGTTCAGGTCACTATCGCAGGATCCTGGAATGGGCTCCCTGGTCTGAAAGGAGCCAGCTTGCTTCTCCCTCTCCCTTGCCTGTCACTCCTGTTTGTGTGTGTTCTCTCTCTCTCTCTCTCTCTCTCTCTCTCTCTCCCTGTCAAATAAATAAATAAAATCTAAAAAAGAAAAAAGACATCATACTGATGGCCAACAGACACACGAATAGATGCACAACATCACTGATCATCAGAAACATACAAATCAAAACTGTAATGAAATATCACCTCACACTTGTCAGAATGACTACACCTTTCCTCCAATAATTAATTTAGAGCATGGCACAATGCTCTAGTTGACTTCTGGTCTGGTACCCAGTTAGTAGTCTTGGGAGTCTTGGGACAAGTAATGCATTTCAACAAGTCCTAAAAATAGAGCACCAAATTAAATTTCACCATCAGGAACATTTTCTAGCATTTCTACAGTTATCTTTTCTCCTCACAACAGCTCAAATTCAACAAGGCAAGAGCTAGTTTACTCTATTCCTCCTAAGGACTCAACTTTCAGGTTAACTCAACTCTCACAACCAACTGCAGGTAGACAGACTCAGACACAGGGAAGTTTTTCTTATATGTTGGCTTTTCCTTTTCTGCATTCAATTCTATATTAGGACATCACCTCTTCAAACCTATTATCTGCCAAGTGCTAGTCACGCAATGTTTAATTTCAATATACAGCTTGCTTCACTGTGTCTTATCTCACGTCATCCTAGTTATTTGGGTTATGCATAAACTAACTTCATCTCCCACAGGACAGAGAAACCACACAAACAAGTCTTTTCTCTTGAATAGTTTAGATTAGACTTTGTATTTTCATTCTCTTTGTCTGTGGGTAGTGTGTATGATCTCTGAATTTTCCTTGCTGTTCTATGAAAAGTTTCTTTTTTCCCCCCAATCTATCTAGTTTACTCCTAATTCCCTATGTTTGCATTTCTTATGTGTAATATAGATGTATAATTATATATATATATAATATGTATGTCTTATTATGTAAGATAATATATATAGCTTTTGTATAAAAATATATGTAACTAATGAAGAAACCTCCCCCCTTGTAAGTAGGGCCAGCCCTAACCCAGAGGCAGCCCATCCAGTCTTCTTCCTGAAATTTTAGCAACTAAAAGCATTCTGTTTACAATAAGAAAACCGTTTCCCCCCACACACCCTGATTGGAACGTCCCTGAATAGGTTCATGTTGACCCTCCCCAAAATCAACCTGGAGGCCATGCGACTCCCGCGGTTCTTTTGTCTTTAGGCAGTTTCTTTCCTTTTGCCTTTTAAAAGATCCCTGTAATTGCTAATCGGGGCTCTTTTCCTCCTCGGAGGCGGAGAGCCCGTTTGCGCAAACGTTCAATAAACCCTCTTGCTAATTGCATCTGCCTGTCTGGGGTCTGAGTCTCTGGGGCGTCCACCGGGCCACGTTGGCACCCGTGAGCCAGGGTCCAACACTATGTGTATCTACATTTCATAGAATCAATTGCACACAGGTATGTGACACCAGTAACTTATACAGCCTTTAAAATGTTCCTATACATTGCCATGTTTTATCATAAATCTTCAATTATTCTGAGAATAAACTGACAACTGTTGCCATTCTTTAGCCATAGTAAGCAATCTTCACTTCTCTTTCTTTGATTTTTTTACTTCAACTGACTAGAAGTAAGATACAAAATTTTATTCCTTATCCTATTTGACTTTTATGACCTACCATTCTTTCATTTTCTTTAGCTGTTTCTATACATCAACTATATTTTAGAAGAAACTTCAACTAAGTGACAAGAACAGTGTTCTTGATATTACAGTTAGCAAACTGTCCATAACATTGGTGAACTTTTGAGCTGTTATAAAATCGGTGCCACCTCTTCTTATTCTATAAAATCACAGAATTACCTTTGAAGGTACAAAGAGGCATAGTTTCATTTTATAGATTTTGCAACCATAAAGTATCTTTTAAAATATCTTCCTTTCATTTCATTCTCTATTGAAAAACTGTGAATAAAAGTCATCCATTATAGAACAGAAAATAATAGCATTTTCCTTTTTCCTTAGAATCCAATAACAGTTCTCTTACTCACTTGTCAATCAGTTGCCATAAATGTTTAATAAAGCTATTATCTTTAGTTAAACTTTTTAGTTCAATCCATTCTTCATTTTGTTTCTAATTTTCTCATGTTTTCATTTGTCTTGTCATGTCTAGAAGTCTCTTCACTATTTCATCAACTTAAGCTCCTCTTTATGCTTTTCTTGGATCTTCACAATTTGACTTCTCTGCTTTTTAATCCCATTATACCATAACCAAACCAGTCAGTTTATTGACTGTCCCCAACCTTCTATGCTAGCTCCCATATCTCTGGCCAATGTTTATGGTATTCTCTCAACCGTAATGCACTCAATTCCTTAAAAGCATTGCTTTGTAATATTATTGTCTTTATTTGGTCCATGGTACCATTATCAATTGGATGTTTTTATTTACACCATTATTTTTACTAATCTGTAAAACAGCAGAATAACAATACCTACTTCATTAGTTTTGATGGGGGTAAGTGAAATAGTAATATCTGCAAAGGAAATGACAGAAAAGGTATCTGGTATATCATAAATAATCAGTTTGGTTATTGTACTTTATCTCAAAGTCAAAGTCAGTTTTTCTCTTCCAAGAAAATTTTATGTTACTTATGTTATTGTTTGGGTGATCTTTGTTGTTGTTCAAGTAGGCTGTAGATACAGCTTTTAAGAAATAAGGAATCTAAGTTGTGTTGGAAAGAATTCAAAACATCAGATTCAGAAATACTGTTTTTATTATAGCCTTAGCTTGAACATTCTTAAAACTACTACTTAGATGGGCCATTTCAGTTTCAAAAAATTCTATTGGTTTGAAATATTTTTTTCTTATTTCAAGACAAGCTTCTTTTCCTGCAATATTTATCAGTTGGTCCACCTGATGCTTATTGGGATTACAAGAGAAAAGAGGAAGTAAAACATGGTTTGTAGGTCCTTTCTGCATTTTTATATTATCTGAGATAAATATCCCAGGTGATAAAAACTTTGTTTAATTTTCTATAAGTGATAATGAATAGTCTTGCCAATTTATCTTCATAGAAATCATGGAAAGAAAGCTAAACCTACATCATGGTTTAAGCAAATATCTATAGTCAAATATGTATTTCATCCTTTTACATTATGCAAGAAAATATTTCCTAGGCCTCTTACTTCCAAAAGGACCATGTGACTAGTTCTTGCTATCGGAACATAGCCTAGATTATTGAGAATCTGTGTGTATATCCTATACATTATGTGCAGCAGGCCAATTAGAGTGGCAGCTTCTAAAGCACTGGAGTCATCACTAAGAACTAACAGCCACCATGAGATATTTTTAAATTTTGAGCTACATATAATGATAATAAACACTTATCAGACATAGCATAAACTACTAGCTCCAGGTATTTTACATTTTTAATATTAGATCATGCTACAACTTTTTATGAGGTAATATCTTTGAGAAGTTTATCTTTTAGTTGCTATAATAAAAAAATATCAATATCAGGTTTCAGCTACAACATATAAAGAAACTAGAAGTATTCACTTTTACACTTACAAAAAGGAAAAAGCTGAACAGACTAAAAGTCAAGGTCTTAGTTTTCTTAGACCAATCAGAAAACTTATGTTGAGGACAGATATCCAGACAGTTGAATCTGGAGAGTAAATCATGAGATCTATTTATCGGTAGCAGAAGTTGCTATAGCCATAACTTGTTAGGACCACTTAATGATACTTTTAATGAACTGATGGAGACTGAATATGGACTAGCATGTGTAAGAAACTGCTAAAAGTTGAGTCTTTGGGATGCCTTCACAATTTGATCAGTTTATATACAGAAACCCTACTAAACCCTACCATGTTCTTATTTTTTTTCCCTACCATGTTCTTAAAATGAAGATGTGAGAACTATCCCCTCATGGCTTTAGGAGGGTAAGAGGAAGAGTAGTTACTATTGAATATGCCCATAATGTGCTCCATAACAAAGGCCTACTCACTGCGGTGGGGGAAAATGCTTTCCACAGCCTTATTCCAGATGGGGGAGGAAAACTCATTCCTCTCATTCCATTCTCATGTATACTTCCTATATGAACTAACGGGGCAGGGAGATGAGAGCTATACCACAAGAGAAACACTGGTGAGTATCACAGATCAGAGACACAGGCCCACTAAAAGAGTGGCACAGGCCCACTAAAAGAGTGAAGTTAGTCATAAGATTATAGAAATTTTCACCTACCTCACACTTTACTACGACACCAATACAGTTTAAGTATAACAACAGCAAATTACTGTTGAAGGGGCTGTGAGATGCAGAGTCTCTCAGAGGAGAAGCATTAATGTAGCCCAGAATCAAGAAGATGGAAGAAAAACAATAATACCAGAGTTATTTTAAGCCTATGGCACCTAAAATATTAAAGCTCATGGCACCTAAAATATCAAACATATTCCAACTGCTAGCCAGATAAATATGAATACACATACTGAAGGCTACTCAGCTCATTCCCCACTACCTGAAACAAATATCCATCATACAACAAAAATGATAAGGCATCCCAAATGGTAAAATAAAACACAGTCTGAAGAGACAAAGCAAGTATTAGAATCAGACACAGCTATAATACATATATTGGATTTCAGAAAAGGTAATAAACTAAGTAAAAAATAATTATGATAAATGTATTAGAGGCTGTATTCAACATGCAAGAACAAATGGTCAATGGAAGCAGAGAAATGAAAACTTTAAGAAATTAAAAAGTCTTGTAACAGAAATGAAGAAAGCCTTTCATGTTTCATAGACATGACCAAGAAAAGAAGCTGTGAACTGGATGACAGGCCAGTGGAAACTTCCACCACTGAACAGGAAGGAAGGAAGGAAGGAAGGAAGGAAGGAAGGAAGGAAGGAAGGAAGGAGGAAGGAAGGAAGGACGGAAGAAGGAAGGAAGGAAGGAAGGAAGGAAGGAAGGAAGGTTAACAGAAAATCCAAGAATTGTGGAGAAATACCAAAGTTGAAACATTCCTGTAATTGGAATACTAAATGGAAAATAAAGATAGAGTGGAGCAGGAAAATTATTTAAAGTAATAATAGTTCAGAACTGTCCAAATTATATAAAGACAACACAACCCAATTCCTGGAAGCTCAGAGAGAAGCAAACAGAAGAATTATAGAAACGAACAAAAAACAAACACAAAAATTATTCTGCTAAGCATATTATAATCAAATTGCAGGAAACCAGTGACAGGGAAAAAAATCTTAAAAGATGCTAGAGATAATGATTACATCAGTCTTATCATAAGAAACTGTAAAAGAAAGAATAGAGTGGATCAATACATTTAAATAATGAAATAAAGTTTAAAATATTATGCTCTTGAAGTATAGGAGAAAAAAGTTACTCAGACCAAAACAACAACAACAAACAAACAAAAACAAAACGAAACAAAACTGAGAACATTCATTTTCAGCAGAACTTCCATGCAAGAAGTGTTTAAAAAATTTTCCAAGGCAAAGGAAAATGTTATATATCAGAGAGTAGGCTATATCTAAAGAAAGAATATCATCAAATACGGTAAAATCTTTTATTTTTCTTATTTTTAATTCACCTAATAGGTAACTTTATTTAAAGTAATAATGATAGCAGTTACTGGGCATATGAGTAAGTAAAATTAATGATAGCAATGTCATGAAGAATAGATGTTGTGAGCAGAAACTGTGAACACTCTATTATGGGGTTCTTGAATGACACATGAAGCAGCAGAGTGTTATTTGAAGATAAACTTAAATTAATTAAAAATATATATTACAAACTTTACAGCCACCATAATAAAAAAATATGAAAAGGAGGATATTGATAACTATGAGAGGAAATAAAGTAAAATTATATGTAATGATAAACCAGACATGGCAGAAAATGAGAATAAAGAAACAAACAAACAAAAAAAAAACAAATGCATCAGATAGAAATCAATTACAAACATTGGGATATTAACTATATAAATGATCATTAAAAACAGGAATAATCTAAAAATATCAATTGAAAGACAGACTATCAGATTAGATTAAAAATCAAGACCCAGCTATGCATTGTATTAGGAAGTCCACATTCAATATGAAGTCTTAGGTTAAAAGTAAAATGTTCAAAATCTACCATGTTAAGAGTAATCAATGCAAAGCTGGAGAAACTGGGCTGCCTGGCTAGTGCAGTGTTAAGTGTCAGACTTGATTTTGACTCATGTCATGATCTCATGGGATTGATCCCATGAAAAGAAATTTTAAAATATTTTGAACTAAATGGAAATGAAATACAACTTATTAAAATTTATGTAATGCAATCTCAGTTGGCAAATGGAATTTAAAGAAAATATTAAATAAATAAATAAATAAATAAATAAATAAATAAATAAATAATAAAATTTATGTAATGCAGTGAAAACAATTTTTAGAGAAAAATTTATAAAATTAAATATAGTAGGGATGGAGGTATCTGGGTGGCTCAGTGGTCGAGCGTCTGCCTTTGGCTCAGGTGATAGTCCTGGGGTCCTAGGATCACCTCCTGCACTGAGCTCCCTGTGGGGAGTCTGCTTCTGTCTCAACCTCTCTCTGTGTCTCTCATGAATAAATAAGTAAAATCTTAAAATATATATATATTAGGGAAAAAAACCTGAAATTAACCAACAAAACTTCCACCTTAGGAAACTAAAAGAAAAGCAAATTAAGTCTAAATCAAGCACTAGAAAAGAAATAATAAAAATTAGAGTATAAATCAATAAAATACAAAACAAGAAAATAATTGAGAAAATCAATAAAACCAAAAGCTATTTATTTCTTTGAAGAGATAAATAATATTAAACCTGTTTTAATGTTAGCCAAAATATGTGGAGATTAAACAACACACTTCTAAATAATAGATGCATGAAAGAAAAAATCATAATATTTATATATATATGTATGTATATTTGAACTGAATGAAAAAGAAAACATAATTTACAAAAATTGGAGGGTGGCAGTGAAAGCAGTTCTTAGGAGGAAATTTATAGCATTGAATGCATATTAGAAAGTAAAAAAGATTTCAAATCAAAAATCAAGGCTTCCACTGTGGCCGACTACCAAAAGAAGAGCAAATTTAATCCAAAGTAAGCAGAAGAAAAGACATAATAAGCATCAGGATGGAAAGCGATGAAATTGAAAACAGGAAACAAATAGAAAAAAAAATCAATGAAACCAAAAACTGATTATTTGAAAAGATCAGTAAAATAAAAAAATTTTAGCTAGGCTAGGAAAGAAAGAGGATAGAGATTACTGGTATTAGGAATTAAAAGAGGCTGTAGTGCTACAGCTCTCATAAACATTAAAAAAATGTTTGAAAGTATTTGTCCACAAATTTGATAAGCTAAATAAAATGGACCAACCCTTGAAAGATACAATTTGCCAAAACTCATACAAGAAGTAGGCAATATAAATAAGACTTTATCTACTGAAGAGATTTAATCAATAATTGATAGTCTTCCAAAACGGACAGCACTAGGCCCATATGGGTTCACTGGTAAATTCTATTCAAGTATTAAAGGAAGAAATTATACCAATTCTCTACAAAACTGTAGAGTCACTCTAGAAGACTGCCAGTTTGTTATAAAACTAAACATATCCTTACCATAAGATCCAGCAATTAGTCTTCTTGATATTTACAAAAGAAATTACAAACATAAGCCCATACAAAAATCTGCATATGGATGTTTAAAATAGCTTTATCCATAATTGCCAGAACTTAGAAGTAAACAAATATGCCTTTCAGTAGATGAAGGGATAAACTATTTTCTTTGTTGGGAAAATATATTTTTCATGACATTATTCATGTTATGTAACGGATGTATTAGTATTATTTTTAAATGAATATTGCTAAAATTTTGTGTTTTGAGTTCTAATATAGTAAATATCAACAGATACAACTCACACAAATGGAATACCTTTGGGATTCTGAGTAATTTTTAAGAGTGTTAAGAGCTCCTGGGACTCAACTTTGAAGACCCTGCTCTAGACAGTGGCAGGACCACTAGTAAAAAGTGCTATAGTCCCTGGATAACAGCATGAAGAAGAGATGCACTTACTGCTATGAAAAACCACTTGATCCAGTTTTGCCTTTATTTTTTTTAATTCCAACATCGTTAACATACAGTGTTACGTTCGTTTTACGTATACAATATGGTGACTCAACAATACTCAATGCATTATTCAGTGCTCATCATGATAAGGGTACTCTAAAATCTCTTCACCTACTTCACCCCACCTACCTCCCTTCTGGTAACTATGAATTTGGTCTCTATAGTTACAAGTCTGTTTTTTGGTTTGTCTCTTTTTGTCTTTTATTTGTTTGTTTTATTTCTTAAATTACACATGTGACTGAAATCATATGGTATTTGTTTTATTACACTTAGCATCGTGCTCTCTAGATTCAGCCATGTTGATGCAAATGACAAGATGTCATTCTTTTTTATGGTTGAGTGATATATTATATATATATATATATATATATATACACACACACACACACACACACACACACGCACAGCACACATCTTCTTTATCCATTTGTCTATGGATGGACACTTAGGCTGCTTTCATAATTTAGCTATTGTAAGTAATGCTGCAGTAAATATATGGGTGCATATGTCTTGTTGAATTAGTCTTTTCATATTCTTTGGATAAGTTTTGCCTTTAAATGGCTCTACAAACATAGCAGAGAAGTAATGTAATGGATATTAAGTACAAAAATGTTTTAGATTTTTTTCCTCTATTTTAGCCTTTATTATATATAACTAAATTCAGCATCTATGCTGGAATTGAATGTGGAAGATCTTTACACTGTTTCACGTAAAAAATACTTGCATTCTAAAAGCATATCAATTCAATTATTTTTTAATCCGTTTGTAATAAATGAATCATTTTCTGGGAAAACAGCCATTAGTTTATATTTAAGTCCTACTATTTTGACAAATACCCAAAAGTACAATATTTAGGAATACTTTTTTGATACAGATTTTTTAAAATTTAATGTCAGAGCTGCTATTTTGTATGTGCATCACGTGAATGGAACATAACATAACAAAGTCGTTCTGAAATCACTTGTATGTCATGAATTTTGTTTGTGATTGAAGAATAAGAAGAAAAAGGCCTCCCTGTTTATCCTTAGGGACAAATTTTGCAACGTAAATTTTGCTTTATAAATACATAAATAAATGTTATTGCAAAACATCAGTATTTTAAACCATGCATAGTTATCATTTTGATTTTACATATTTGAATATGAAACCTCCAGAGAATATATTTTATTTTGAAATTTCCCTAGAGTGCTTACAAAGTAAAATTGATGTCATGCCACATGTAAACTTGAATGACTTCTAAAAATAAATCAGACATTATGCAGCCACATTCTATTAAATCCCACCCCACACAAATGAAATCTTTATGAGCATCTTTTACTGAGTCTTATACTATGCTAATCTGTAGCAGCAAGAAGGTAATTAACATGTGCTGTTAAGGTACTTGTAGACTAATGGGTCTAATAGAAGCTATATAAGGAATTACATTCAAAATCAGTTGTTTCTTGATAAAATAAGCTTCCCTTCTCCAACTTTGGCCTTACCCCTCACTGGGTTTTTGGAAGTATGAACCGGTTTAAAAAGCAAAGAAATGGACAAAGATTATGCCTCAGAATACTAGCATTAAAGTGGGTCATAGCTTCTTAATTTGAACCTGTAAAAATGCCCTTTATTTAAAGTGTTAGGGTAAATATAGAACTATAAAAATTACTCAAGTAAGATAGAGAAACAAGCGCCTAGCTGTTACCTGCAAATGAGAAACAGAGTTGTTGAAACGTCTTGATATTGGGGTTCTCAGTAAATGAACTCCTATCTATGACAGGTAAATTCTAGTCCTACTACTGTGAAAGTCAAGCATTCAAATGCTACCGTCATTTTGACCCTTGTCTTCAGCTAACTCAAGAAAACCTGGACTTTGACTCAATCAGTCATACATCTTTGGGGCTCTCATTCTGTGTTACTGATGCAGTGAAGCAGGAAGAGGGGCATCGCAAGGTCAAGTGGGTTCCCAGCAACCTCTAATTTTCAGGGATCAGAGTAGCTATCAATGTCCAAGCCCAAAGCCCAATTTAGTGGCAGTACAGGTGCTGGCATTCAGTGTTCATGAACCATGGTAGCAGGGCGGTCATGTTGTGATCATGGCTTTAAATCCATCTGCCTAAATTCCCTATCTTTCTGTTCATTTTCTGACTTTGTCTCCATCTTCCTTCCAATTCTGTAAGATAGGCAATATGTATTTATTAATTTCTTTTGGTACAAATGAATCCAAATAGTTTTTGTATTTGAAACTGGGAAACTGAATTTCTGTAAATAGATTACATCAGGATTTTGAAATTGCTTTTTTAGATATCTTGTTTTATTAATCTAGTCTAGAAACTTGTATCTGTTGTGTATTAATGATAGATCATGTTTTCTTATGCTGTGATTAATATATATATGTATATATACACATACAAATATACATACATACACACATACATGTATATACACATAATCTCCACAATAGATTATATAAGTGCTGTGAACAAGTACATATTTCCTCACTCTTGTTTTTATATTTCTAATGGTGCTAAATTTAAAAAAAATCATATGACAATTACTGAGCATCTGCTCTGAGTAAGGTATTACACTGTTAGTTTCAGATATATACAGTTCCATAAGGTATGTGTCCTGACTTCAAGGGGCTTTAATGCACTGGTGAGATAATTGTACAACAGGATAATACAACACTAGGTTTGTCACAAGGCAGATTACTATTGCAAATACTGTTTCTACTTATTCTAAGGGTAGTTTAGAAAAACAACAGACTCTTTTATAAACATATCATCAAGTTATAATCACTAGGGATTATATAAAACACACACACAGTATAGATAGCATTAAAAGTTAGAGAAGTACTGGTTGGCAAAATTACAAATTCCTTGAGCTTTTTCTCCTTACCTCTAAATATAAAACTTTGACATTTATTTGAGATAAAGTTGCATGCAATTAATTATTTTCTGCATGCCTCTACCCTTGCACAAAATTCTTACCCAACTACAGTTTTGTCATAGGCAACTACTATAATACTAATATATCTGCCAGGGAAAATTTCAAGGTAAAGGTAAAAAACCAATGAGACTTTATACCACATGACTTTGCATAGATACATCTCTCCTTTAACACATTGTCTTATCTGAGGTAAATATACACAAAATAAAATAAAACAAAATAAAATTATACATTAGCAGTGCCTGGATGGCATAATGCACTAAGTGTTAGACTCTTGATTTTGGCTTAGGTCATGGTTGTGAGATCAAGCTTGGTGTTGGGCTCTCTGCTCAATGTAGAGTTTGTCTGAGATTCTCTGCCTCTGTCCCCCAACACTCACATACACTTTCTCTTTCTTAAATAAATAAATAAATAAAATCTTTAAAACATTTTTTAAAAAATAAAATCATTATGCATGGCTGATTAGGAATCATATTTAAAAATTTTAATGTTAATACTTAAAATCTACAGTAGTATACATACATTTTTATGTATAATCTTAATTCTGTAAATGAGTTATAAATTGGGTCTTGAACTCTTAGGAGTAAGTTGTCACTACTGTTTTATCTGAATAAATGATTGATACTATAGATAGATTACTATAGACAACTGTTCTAATAGATTACTGTAATAATAAATTACTGTAATAAGCTCAAGTGTTTTAAAAGAACATTTAACTTACATGTTAAAGCAATAATTTGAATATTCTTAAGTTTTTAACATTTTTGGTAAAAATAAGTATCAGATTTGTATTTTACTAGAATATTTATTCACATATATTTCAAGGGAACTAATATGATCATTTACTGCTCGATAATGTACTTCTTAATAATTAGGATATATGAATGATTTGGCCATTGTTTAAAGAATAAATTATAATAATAAAATTTTCATAGTTATTTAAATAGAGAATAAGTGTAAAGCACTGAAAATAGCTAAAGAAATGTTTTGCAGATATGAAAAAATATGCTGTACACATTAATGGAATTTTTTATTTAGTTAAAATATTTTGTTTTTTTTCCTTCTATCTCACACATATTTCTAGAGTTATGTTAATTTTTCATAATTTATTTTAGAAGGTAATGAAGGCTTGCTTATTAGAAGTCAGTTTTACTAAATTAATATAATTGAGACATATTATCAAGTATATAAAAATGCAGAACTGAGTTCATGGACAATTATACCAAACAAAAGTTCAATCCACATGGTTAAAATTATACTTCTTTGTAACAAACTGCTGGGAACACACCAGAGAGTATTTTAATAATAACTCAATAGGCTTAAAAGTAATGGACAACAGGGGTGCCTAGATGGCTTAGTTGGTTAAGCATCTGACTTTACTTGGACTCAGGTCATGGTCTCAGAGTTCTGAAACAGAGCCTTGTGTCAGACACTGTGCTGATCCTGGAGCTCACTTAAGATTCTTTTTCTCCCTCTCTCTCTCTGTTCCTCCCCAACTGTGTTCTCTCTCTCTCTCTAAAAGAAAAAAAAAAAAGGAATGGGCAACATTTAATTTAACCCATCCACTACAGTCAAGTTGTTCCTTTGGACAGAATGTAGAACACAATGAATCATCTTAACGGATGGGTGATAAATATTCTAAATTTTGCCATTAATCTATTCTAGTACAAAGTTAACTATTCTGACAGGTTAAATCCCTCTATTCTTATTCCAGAATGTTAACAAAAAGATTCTGGGCTTCCAGAAGTTTGACCAGGCAATCTCCAAAAGTACCATGCTTACATAAAAATACATACTAATTAATGATTTAGGTTCGAGTAGAGTGGTTTTAAAAAAGCTAATATCAATTAGATTTATTAGTTTCTCTAAACTACTTAATTTACCTACTAGACTGAACCAGATATGCCAACTAATTTCAATTTGCTACAAAGCCTGCCTGAATGAAAATGTCCATAAAACATCAAGAAGAGAATTATTTTATATCAGGCAGTTTAACTTGAAAATATCTTTGGAAAGGAGAGAAAGTCCCTAACAATAAAGAAGTTTTTGTAAATTTCATAATCTGTGATTGCTTTTTTTATGTATTTTCTTAGAAGTTTTTTAGATAACAGATTTTTAATAACTTTGCTTTTGTATTTTACCTTGTTTTTATAACCACTCTTTTTCAACCTTGGAAAGTATTTGTCAGATTTAAAAAACATTGACTTGAAGTCTACAGAAGAGGTATTTTTTTCAACATTTATTGAACAAATTTTTTTGAGCAGACATAAAAAATATCTACCAGACATTGTGTGTGCTCTATTCATAGTTGATTTCCAGATTGTGTAGGCAATTAAACAGTAATGGAAGACAGCAAAAAAAAGTCAATGGATGTGAGGGTTGGGTAATATTTTCATTGAACTTTTGAAAATCTTAAGGTTGTTTAGGCAAATTATCACTGACAATTATTCTTTGACAAAATTTTTTTTCTGAAAAGTTTTTTTTAAGTGGGAACTCATTTTATGTGTTATAATTTCATGGACTGATGCTTAAGTAAAAAAATTAGTGAGTTTTTTTTTCTTTAAAGATAAGTGTATCTCACAAGATTGTGATTATATTATCTTAGTATAGGTATTTCATGTATGCTATTCTGTGGCTTTCTTTTCTAGCCAAGCCATACATAAGAGAAAATGGTATGATGTATGTTATGTTATGAACCATCTCTTTCATTGCAAGAATAAATAGAGTCGTGGTATGTTCATAGGTAAAGGTAACATGGGTAAACATCTGACTAAAAAAAGGAAGACCCAATAAATAATAGCTATGAGAGAGTTAAATGAACAATTCAGAGAGCTTAATTCAGATGTTGAGTATAGAACAAGTCAATAGACTCACTGTTCCAGGGCCCTTACTGATATCTTACATTCATATCTTATTCAAGTTTGGAGCCTAGGATGTGACTAAATCTAATTAGATATAAATATAATTAAATATATTTCCTTTGCAAAAGAATTGTAACTTTTTTTCACAAATATATGTGCATGTAATATATAAAAATAAGTATAAATCTTTGTAATTAAATATGTGTAAATATATATATATATATAACTATGTTATAATCATTGATTTATATCAACTCCATTTCAGTACAATGGAATTGTCTCATATAAATATTTAACATGTCTGAAGCAATATGGCTGAGAGAGAAAGATTAAGATAAAGGTAGAAGTGGAAGTAAACATAGAGATTGGAGGGGACAGAGAAGAGAGGTAGAGAAAGAAAAAAAAAGTGAGAGACAATTTTTGGTCCCAACAAAAACTTGGTCTCTCTTATTTCAGTAGGGGAAGCTATAATAAAATGCATATTTTTGCAGAATCTGAGTCCCAGGTTTTAGAAATTAAAGGACTGTTTGTGGGATTATTGAGAGTTGTTTTGACTACATGGTGATTTTTCTTCTGGCAGTATGACTTTAGAATATAAACCATGAATAAGAAGAAAATCCACTGTTTACAATGTATAAAAAGGAGACAGTCAAAGGCGATTTGTGTGGGTTTTTTTTTTTTTTTAAGAGGCAAGTGAGAAAATGTCATACACCTAATCTCCTATCATATTGCTCATGGTAGATAAGAGTGTATCTAAATTAAAGAAAAAATTCAGAAATCCAGTAGAGATTTTTCTTGCTTATATTTGAATTTAGAGTCCATTCCTTCACCAATGTCCATTTTTCTTAATTGACAAGTGTTTTTCTCAAGGATCAGATTGTTCCTTCTTAAGTTCAAAGGCTCTAAAGTTCAGAAAGGCTTTACCAAAAGTATCATGAGATTCAACTCTAAATGTGATTAGAAATGATCCTTAAATGTCGACTTGACTGAATATAATCAGCTTATACCACTGAAAAATGTGTGTTCTCTTCTGTCATCTTTCTCCTATTTGACAAGGTCAATAATACCAAAGCTGCAGAGTCAAGATAGCTCTTTTTTTTTTCCCTTCCCTGAACTACATACCAGGCCAGGAGGAGGAAAAAGGCAATTATTAGATTGGTTTGAAAAAAAAAAAAAGTAAATAAGTCCCATTTTAGAATTACATTTAAGAACTTTTCAAAAACTCAAAACCTTAACCAGAATATGTAATAAACAAAAATAACATCAAATAAGGAACAATATTCATCTGCATAAGCAAATAGATTGAGGCATCTTATATAGGCTATGATAGATAGCTTTGTATTGTTTGTAATAATTTTATATATTTCAAACTTTTAACTCTTCAGTTACTGTATTTCTTAATGTCTTTGCTTTTTCATCATGTGTGCCAGTTCTGGCCTATGTTTTGCAGGATTCTCCTACAATTACAGCAAATATAGTTACCAGGAGAGGGTCACAATACCATGTTAAAAAATAGACTGCTTGTATAAAATATGGCCAAATTTAATGGAAACAAATGATCTATTTTACTTTTCTACCGTTTACTTATTAAAGTTTTGATGAATGGCTAAGACCACAAAATATCAACCTAGTTTTATGTAAATCATGTGATTATTTACATATGGACATCAATCTCAAGTTTATCCACTGTAATTCAAATATAGGCTTACATACTTTTTTTTTTAGGCTTACATACTTCTATCAGAAGCAAAAACAATTGGGAACTCTTAATTATTTTTTCATTTCTGCATTACACTAGAGACCATGTACATCAAATATAATGATGTAGATCAGGAATCAGCAGAGAGAGGAGTGTTTTAGGGCAGTAGGCTGCTAACTGAGTGCCAATCCAATATGGAAAATAAATTTCATGCTGGGGTGCTAAGTGGCTCAGTCAGCTAAGCACCTGCCTTCAGCTCAGGTTATGATTTCAGGGTGCTGGGATTGAGTCCAGCATTGGTCTCAGCGGGGAGCCTGCTTCTCCCTCTCCTCCCCACTCTTGCTCTCTGTCACTATCTCTCTCTCTCTCTTTCTCAAATAAATAATCTTTTTCAAAGATAAATAAATTCTTAGAAAATAAATTTCATGCTAAGTTTCAAAAATGTTGAGGGAGAAAGAGGAATGGAAAGATGAAACTAGAATCTCTTTTAGAGTAAAGACAGGCAAATAGAAAGGGATGCTATCTTCATAGTGACAATATCAGCCAGCATGATATGTATATTGATATTTGACCAAAACTATCACTGAATCATTTCCAGTGGTTGCTGATGTTTGCTGATGTTCTATTGTGATTGCTGTGTGATTGCTGATGTTCTATTGTGCTAAATAGTAAATGCATAAAAGGGTATAAGAATGGTTATCAATTAGGTTCAACTTAAAATAAATAATTTAAAAGGAGATATATAAATGAGCAAATGAAAAGCTGAAATTCTAAAACCTAGTGAAATCATCTCTGCATAAATCCTATTTTTCTTGGGCACTATACTCATTCTCTTAACTCTGAAACTTTGAACATATTTCTGCATGTTTCTTCGACCCCTTTGACTAATTCATCCTTTAGATACCACCTTCATTATCACTTTGTCAGGCCATACTTCAAAGTTCCTTATACTAGGTAAGGTCTCATTACTATATCAAGTCTCCACTAGAACTTCTACTCCTATCTTAAAATGGCTCTAATAACCTTCTTATTAGATCTCTTCTATTAAATTTTCCAATGTCTACTTATTAATGTCTTTAAAAGTCTTAGAAGCTTGGAGAGGGAAGACTCCAAAAGAGCAGGGGAACCTCATTTCATCTGGTCCCTTAAATTCAGCTAGATATCTATCGAATCATTCTGAACACCTGTGAATTCAACCTGAGATCTAAGAAAATAATTGCTGCAATTCTACAAATAGAAAAGTGACCACTTTTTGCAAGTGGCATAAAAAGCTTTCAGGGAACAAAAGTCACATAGAGCAACCTAGAAACAACTTATGCTTAAGCCCAGCTCTCCGGCAAGGGGTGGTGCAACTCTGTCCAGACAAAGACATCTAAGAATCAGTGCAACAGGCCCCTCACCCAAAAGATCAGCAGGAACATCAGGCAATTATCCAGTTGATGGATCACACAGAACTGAAAATCTCCTGAACTAGAGTAAAACAGTATATAGAATTGGAGGGGTTTTTTACTTTAGTCTTTTGTTTTTGTTTTGTTTTAATTGAAGTTTTATTTGCCGACATAGAGTATAACACCCAGTGCTTGCTCATCACATCAAGTGCCCCACTCAGTACCCGTCACCCAGTCACACCAAACCCCCACTCACATCCCCTTCCACAACCCTTTGTTTGTTACCCAGAGTTAGGAGTCTCTCATGGTTTTTCTCCCTCTCTAATTTTTCCCACTCAGTTCCCCTCCTTTCCCTTACAATCCCTTTCACTATTTCTTATTACCCTTATGAGTGAAATCATATGATGTTTCCTTCTCTGATTGACTTACTTCACTTGGAATAATACCCTGCAGTTCCATCCACATTGAAACAAATGGTGGGTATTCATCGTTTCTGATGGCTGAGTAATATTCCATTGTATACATAAACCAAGTGTTCTTTATCCATTCATCTGTTGAAGGACATTGTGGCTCCTTCCATAGTTTGGCTATGGAGGACATTGCTGCTATGAACATTGGGGTGCAGGTGTTCCAATGTTTCACTACATCTTTATCTTTGGGGTAAATACCCAGCAGTGAAATTGCTGAGTCCTAGGGCAGGTCTATTTTTAACTATTTGAGGAACCTCCACACAGCTTTTCAGAGTGGCTGCACCAGTTCACATTCCCACCAACAGTGTAAGAGGGTTCCCTTTTCTCCACATCTTCTCCAACATTTGTTGTTTCCTGCCTTGTTAATTTTCCCCATTCTCACTGGTGTGAGGTGGTATCTCATGGTGGTTTTGATTTGTATTTCCCTGATGGCAAGTGATGCAGAGCATTTTCTCATGTGCTTGTTGGCCATGTCTATGTCTTCCTCTGTGAGATTTCTGTTCATGTCTTTTGCCCATTTCATGATTGGATTGTTTGTTTCTTTGCTGTTGAGTTTAATAAGTTCTTTATAGATCTTGGAAACTAGCCCTTTATCTGATACGTCATTTGCAAATCTCTTCTCCCATTCTGTAGGTTGTCTTTTAGTTTTGTTGACTGTTTCTTTCGCTGTGCAGAAGCTTTTGATCTTCATTAAGTCCCAATAGTTCATTTTTGCTTTTGTTTCCCTTGCCTTCATAGATGTATCTTGCAAGAAGTTACTGTGGCCAAGTTAAAAAAGGGTGTTGCCTGTGTTCTCCTCTAGGATTTTGATGGATTCTTGTCTCACATTTAGATATTTCACCCATTTTGAGTTTATCTTCGTGTGTGGTGTAAGAGAGTGGTCTCATTTCATTCTTCTGCATGTGGCTGTCCAATTTTCCCAGCACCATTTATTGAAGAGACTGTCCTTTTTCCAGTGGATAGTCCTTCCTACTTTGTCGAATATTAGTTGACCATTGAATTGAGGGCCCATTTCTGGGTTCTCTATTCTGTTCCACTGTGTCTGTTTTTGTGTCAGTACCACACAATCTTGATGATCACAGCTTTGTAGTACAACCTGAAATCTGGCATTGTGATGTCCCTGGCATTGGTTTTCTTTTTCAATATTCCCCTGGTTATTCAGGGTCTTTTTTGATTCCATACAAATCTTAAGATTATTTGTTCCAACTCTCTGAAGAAAGTCCATGGTATTTCCATAGGGATTGCATTGAATGTGTACATTGCCTTGGGTAGCATAGACATTTTCACAATATTAATTCTTCCTACCCATTAGCATGGAATATTTTTGCATCCCTTTGTTTCTTCCTCAATTTCTTTCAGAAGTGTTCTGTAGTTTTTAGGGTATAGATTCTTTACCTCTTTGGTTAGATTTATTCCTAGGTATCTTATGCTTTTGCATGCAATTGTAAATTGATTGATTCCTTAATTTCTCTTTCTTAATTCTCATTGTTAGTGTATAGAAATGCCATTGATTTCTGGGCATTGATTTTGTATCCTGCCACACTGCTGAATTGCTGCATGAGTTCTAGCAATCTTGGGGTGGAGTCTTATGGGCTTTCTACATACAGTATCATGTCATCTGCGAAGAAGGAGGGTTTGACTTCTTCTTTACCAGTTTGCATGCCTTTTATTTCTTTTTGTTGTCTAATTGCTGAGGCTAGGACTTCTAGTACTATATTGAATAACAATGGTGAGAGTGGGCATCCCTGCCATGTTCCTGATTTTAGGGGAAAGGCTCTCAGTGAACGATACTGGCTGTGGGCTTTTCATAAATGGCTTTTAGGATATTGAGGAATGTTCCCTCTATCCCTACACTTTGAAGAGTTTTGATTAGGAATGATGGTGTATTTTGTCAAATGCTTTCTCCGCATCTACTGAGAGGATCATACAGTTCTTGTTTTTTCTCTTGTTGATATGATCTATCAAATTGATTGTTTTATGAGTGTTGAACGAACCTTGCATCACGGGATAAATCCCTCTTGGTCATGGTGAATAATCTTAATGTACTGTTGGATCCTATTAGCTAGTATCTCGTTGAGAGTTTTTGCATCTATGTTCATCAGGGATATTGGTCTAGAATTCTCCTTTTTGGTGGGTGGGGTCTTTGTCTGGTTTTGGAATCAAGATAATGTTGGCTTCATAAAACAAGTTTGGAAGTACTTCCTCCCTTTCCATCATTCAGAACAGCTTTAGTAGAATAGGTATTATTTCTTCTTTAAGCATTTGATAGAATTCCCCCAGGATGCCATCTGGCCCTGGACTTTTGTGTCTTGGGAGGTGTATGATGACTGCTTCAATTTCCTCCCTGGTTATTGGCCTGTTCAGGTTTTCTTTTTCTGCTTGTTCCAGTTTTGGCAATTTGTGGTTTGCAGAAATGCATCCATTTCTTCTAGATTGCTTAATGTATTGGCACATAGCTGCTCATAATATGTTTTTAAAATAGTTTGTATTTCCTTGGTATTGGTTGTGATCTCTCCTCTTTTATTCGTGATTTTAATAATTTGAGTCTTTTTTGTTGTTGTTTTTAATACATCTGGCTAGGGGGTTATCTATCTTATTAACTCTTTCAAAGAACCAACTCCTGGTGTGTTGATCTGTTCTACAGTTCTGGTCTCTATTTCATTGAGTTCTGCTCGAATCTTTATTAACTCTTTTCTTCTGCTGGGTGTAGGTTTTACTCGCTGTTCTTCCTCCAATTCCTTTAGGTGCAAGGTTAGCTGGTGTATATGAGGTTTTTTTTTTTTTTTTCCAGTTTTTTGAGGGAGGGTTGTATTGCAATGTATTTCCCTCTTAGGATTGCTTTTGCTGTATCCCAAAGATTTTGAACGGTTGTATTTTCATTTTCATTAGTTTCCATGGATCTTTTTAATTCTTCTCTAAATTCCTGCTTGATCCATTCATCTTTTAGTAGGACAGTCTTTAACCTCCATGTGTTTTAGTTCCTTCCAAATTTCTTCTTGTGATTGAGTTCTAGTTTCAAATCATTTTGGTCTGAGAATATGAAGGGGACAATCTCAGTCTTTTTGTATTGGTTGAAACCTGATTTGTGACCCAGTATGTGGTCTGTTCTGGAGAAAGTTCCATGTACACTTGATAAGAATGTATATTCAGTTGCGTTTGGATGGAAAGTTCTGTATATATCTGTGAAATCCATCTGGTCCAGTGCATTATTTAAGGCCCTTGTTTCCTTGGTGATATTCTGCTTAGGATATCTGTCATTTTCAGAAAGTGCCATGTTGAAGTCTCCTACTATTAGTGTATTATTATCTAAGTATGTCTTTAGTTTGGTTATTAGTTGATTGATATACTTAGCAGCTCCCATATTAGGGGCATACATATTCATGATTGTTTGGTCTTCTTGTTGGATGGATCCTTTAATATTATATAGTGTCCCTCTTCATCTCTTACTACAGTGTTCGGTATAAACTCTAATTTATCTGATATGAGAACTGCTACCCCAGCTTTCTTTTGAGGATCATTTAAATGGTAAATGGTTTTCTACCCCTTCATTTTCAGGCTAGAGGTGTCCTTAGGTCTAAAATGAGTCTCTTGTAGACAGAAAATAGATTTCTTTTTAATCCAGTCCAAAACCCTGCGTCTTTTGATGGGATCATTAAACCCATTCACATTCAGAGTAACTATTGAAAGATGTGAATTTAGTGTCATCCTATTACCTATTCAGTCCCTGTTTTAGTGGATTGTTTCTTTGGGCTTCCTCTTTCTTTTACAGGGTCCCCTTTAATATTTCTTGCAGAACTGATTTGGTGGTCACATATTCTTTCTGTTTCTGCTTATCCTGGAAGCTCTTTATCTCTCCTTCTATTCTGAATGACAGCCTTGTTAGATAAAGTATTCTTGGCTGCATGTTCTTCTCATTTAGTGCCCTGAATATATCATGCCAGCCCTTTCTGGCCTGTCAGGTCTCTGTGGAGAGGTCTGCTGTTAATCCGATATTTCTCCCCATATAAGTTAAGAATCTCTTGGTGCTTTAAGGGTCTTCTCTTTATCTTTGAAATTTGCAAGTTTCACTATCAAATATCAAGATGTTGCACAGTTTTTATTGATTTTTTTTGGGGGGGTCCTCTCTATCTCTTGGATCTGAATGCTTGTTTTCTTCCCCAGATTAGGGAAGTTCTCAGCTATGATTTTTTTCAAAACTTTGTGATCCTCTCTCTCTCTCTCTCTCTCTTAGTCTCTTCTGGAATCCCAATTATACAGAAGCTCTTCCTTATCTTAGGAGATCCAGTTTGGATTGCATATCATTTAATCTATTTTTAATTTCAGCCTGATTAGATCTCAATTCTGCAGTAACAAAGTCTCTAGAGTCCTTTATGCTTTTTTTCCAGAGTCACCAGCAGCTTTATAATTGTGCTTCTGAATTGACTTTTTTACATTGCATTGAAATACAAATTCTGTAACTCTGTGGCAGAGAGTACTGTTTCTGGTTCTTTCTTTTGTGGTGAATTCTTCCTTGTAGTCATTTTGTCCAGTGGAGAGTGGCTGTATGAGTGGGCTGAGTCAAAAATATCAACCACAACCTAAGTAAAATATACCCTTAATGATTGCAAAGAGGTCAGAGACCAGAAAATAAAAGAAAAAGAACAGAACAAAATAAAACAAAAGGACCACTAAAGTGAAAATTTTAAAAGTAGTAAAAATAAAAAGGAAAAACCACAAGGAAGAAAAAAGAAAAAAAAAGTAAAGAAAAGAGGAACAAGAGAACAAAAGGGGGATGGGAGGATGGTGGTGATGAAGAAATGGTAGTGGAGAGAGAATGTTGTCTACCTGAGGGGTCCTAGAGGGTGATCCTCTTGGTTCTGAGTGTATTTTGTTCTATATGTTAGAAGATGCTCAGTCCTAAGTTTACATAAACCATCAATACTTACAGAAAGCCCCAACATTGACCACCAAAACATAAACAAGGTAAAAGAGGGGGACAGAATGGGGAGGAAAAGAGAATATAATCTCACAGAATGAACGAGTACAGTATTCCAATTGGTTCTGGGTGCATGCTGGTCATGTTTTAGAAGGTGTTAACTTCCACCATTGTAGAACAAAATGAGACAGAAAAAAAAAAGCACAAAACAAAAACCCATATCTCATATATCTACTAAATTAAATTGGATACCTTGAAGGGAATCCAGAAGTGAAAAATATATTTATGACATGCAATTGTAGAAATATGAAACTCAAAAAGGAAAAAAACTTAAAAATGAAGAGCTGGTAAAATATTGTAGTTATGGTGGGAAAAGAGAAAAAATATTGGAAAGTTTTAGTCTGATATAAAAATGAGTTGTAATGGAAAAAGGAAAAAAAGGGGGGGGGGAAGGGACCCTCTAGTTCTATACACTATTTTGCCTTGATTTTCCGTTGGTCCTGGAGCTTTCTGGTCCAGAACTTGCTCTTCCCCTGTCCTTCCAGCAGCTCTCTGGGGGAGGGGCCTGAGTGCTGACTCAGGTGTGTGCACCTGGGGAGATGCCCTGCCCTCTGCCAGGTGCTGGCTCAGTGGGAGCTGTTGACCGCATGAGGCCCCTGTTCCCTGGTGACCCCGTCCCTCCTGTGCACACAGTGGAACTGGGAGGAACAACCACCCTGGTGGCAGCCAGCTCCCCAGCTCTGGAGTCAGCTCCCTGTGAGTGTCTACCACAGCTCCCAGTCCACACTGGCCTGGGTGCTCCCGGGGCGGGGGTGCTGCTCTGCACAGCTTGGGGGAGCCCCAGGCAGACCGTCCTCGCTGGCCAGTGCCCTCCTCATCTCCCCCCAGGGGCACCCCAAGGCAAGAGGGTCCTCCCCATCCTGTGCCCTCCCCGATTCCGTGGTCTCAGGGGTAGCACAGCATCCCCAGCTGTTTCTGCTCGGGCGCCCTGGGATCCGGGGCCTGTGCTGCTGGACCCATGCTCCCGGGGCCCCTCTCCCACAGGGAATGGGGCGCAGCCCCCTCTGTCTGGAGCCACCGCCTAACCTACTGGCTTCTCCCCAATGCCCCAGGGGTGCGCTCCAGCCCTTTACCGAGATGGCCCACCTGCCGTTGGACCTGATTTCCGTGCTGTGCACGTTCCCTCCAGGAGGAATTCGGAAGGATTATTAGAGCTCCCGCTTCTCCGCGGCTGGGCTTTCCTGCCCGAGGCACCCCCGCCCCCGTAGCCTGGCTCCTTGTGGGGCCCCTGCCCCAGTTGATTCTTTTTTATTTTTCGCCTTCCTACCTTGGTAGATGTGAAAACTTTTCTCTCTGTAGCATTCCGGCTGTTCTGTTTTTAAATCTCAGGTTGAATTTGTAGGTGTTCAGGATGTTTTAAAAGCTATCTAGGTAAGTTTGTGGGACCACGTGAGTTGAAGACCCTGCTCTTCCACTATCTTGCCTCTCATGAGTCTTTAATGTTTCAGTTTAAAATTTTCTTTCTCTTTTTTCTTTTTTTTCCCTTTACAGTTAGTTTCTTATTTTGTCAACTCTTTGTTTTTAAGTTTTTTATTTTTTAAGATTTTATTTATTTATTCATGAGAGAGAGAGAGAGAGAGAGAGAGAGAGAGGCAGAGACACAGGCAGAGGGAGAAGCAGGCTCCCTGCAAGGAGCCCGATATAGGACTCAATCCTGGGACCAGGATCAGGCCCTGGGCTGAAGGCGGTGCTAAACTGCTGAGCCACCCGGGCTGCCCCTGTTTTTAAGTCTTTTTTAACTTTCATTTTTACACTTAACATTTTATAGATATATTCTTCATTTTTGGCTTTCTTTCACCATAATCGATATATATATATATATATATATATATATATATATATATATATAATTTTGAAATTTAATGTCTTCTAACAAACAGAACAAAATACCCCAGCACCAAGTGGATCATCTTGTTGTGTCTACTTGTGAGATTATATTCTCTTTTTTCCCTTTTTCTTTTTTCTTTTTTTCTTTTCTTCTTTGGTTTCTGACCTCTTCAGATTTGTCCAGTGTGTATTTAGCTAGAGTCATGGTTGATATTTTTGGTTTTGTTCTATCATTCATCTATTCTTCTCTGGACAAAATGACTAGAAGGAGAAATTCACACACAAAAAAGAAAGAACCAGAGGTAATACTCTGCCATAGACCTAATTGATATGGATATAAGTAAAATGTCAGACCCAGAATTCAAAATAATGATTTTAAAGTTACTAGCTGGGATTGAAAAAAAGCACAAAAAAAAAAAAAACACTAAAGAATCTCTTAATGCAGAAATAAAATTTAATCAGGTCAAAATTAAAAATTATTTAACTGAGATGCAGTCTAAAATGGATGATCTAACAGCTAGGGTAAATGAGGCAGAGGAGAGAGTCAATGACATAGAAGTCAAAATGAAGGGAAGAAAAAAAATATGAGGTAAATAGAGAAAAGCAACTAATAGAACATAAAGAGAGGCTTTGAGATATCAGCAATACCAGAAAACACAACAATATTAGAATTATTGGGGTCCCAGAGGAAGAAGAAAGAGGGACAGAAGGTATACTTGAGCAAATCATAGCTTGAGAACTTCCCTAATCTGGGGAAAGAAATAGGCTTTCAAGTCCAAGAGGCACAGAGAACTTCCTTCAAAATACATAAAAATAAATCAACACCTCAACATATAATAGTGAAGCTTGCAAATTTCAGAGATAAAGAGAAGATTTGAAAGCAACTTAAGACAAGAGGTCTGTAACATAGAAAGGTAGGAACATTATATGGCAGCAGACCTATCCACAGAGAAGAAGCAGTCCAGAAAAGGCTGATGATATATTAAGGGTACTAAATGGAAAAAAAAAAAAAAGGTGTGTGTGTGGGGGAACCAAGAATACTTTATCCAGCAAGGCTGTCATTCAGAATGGAAGAAGAGATAAAGAGCTTCCAGAACAAACAGATACTAAAAGAATTTGTGATCACTAAAAAAGCTCTGCAAGAAATAATAAAGGGGATTCTGTAAGTGAAGAGAGAGACCAAAAGTAATATAGACTAGAAAGAAACAGAAACAATATACAGAAGCAGGGACTTTACAAGTAATACAATGGTACTAAATTCATATCTTTCAATAGTTACTTTAAATGTACATGTGCTAAATGCTTCAATCAAAAGACACAGTGTATCAGGTTGGATTAAGAAATAAGACTCATCCATATGCTGCCTACAAAAGACTCATTTTAGACCCAAATACATGTCTAGATTGAAAATTAGTGTGTGGAGAATGATTTATGGTGCTAATGGATATCGGAAGAAAACTGGATAACAATTCTTATACCAGATAAATTAGATTTAAACCAAAGACTGTAGCAAGGGATGAAAGAGACACTATATCATACTTAAAAGATCTATCCAAAAAAGATGCAGTGATTATAAATATATATGCTTCTAAATTGGGAGAAATTATATAAACCAATTAGTAACAAAATTAAAGAAACACATAGATAATAATACAGTAATAGTAGGGGACTTTAACACTCCACTCACAGCAATTGACAGATAATCTAAGCAGAAGATTTAGCAATTCTTCTGCTGTTTCCTTGTTGAAGGAAACAAGGGCTTTGAATGACACAATGGACAAGATGGACCTCACAGATATATTCAGAGCGTTCCATCCTAAAGCAACAGAATACACAGTCTCCCAAGTGCACATGGAACATTCTTAGAAGAGATCACATACTAGGTCACAATTCAGAACTCAGCTGGCACCAAAAGATTGGGATTATTGTCTGTATATTTTCAGACCACAATGCTTTGAAACTTGAACTCAGTCACAAGAAGAAATTTGGGAGGAACTCAAATATTTGGAGGTTAAAGTGCATCCTCCTAAAGAATGAGTGGATCAGGGATGCCTGGGTGGCTCTGTAATTGAGCGTCTGTCCTTAGCTCAGGGCATGATCCTGGAGTTCTGGGATTGAGTCCCACCTCAGGCTCCCTGCATGGAGCCTGCTTCTCCCTCTGCCTGTATCTCTGCCTCTCTCTCTCTCCCCCGCTCCGTGTGTCTCTCATGAATGAATGAATGAATAAATAAATAAATCCTAAAAAAAAAAGAATAAATGGATCAACCAGGAAATTAAAGGAGAATTTTTAAAATTCATGGAAACAAATGAAAATGAAAACACAATTGTCCAAAACATTTGTGATACAGCAAAGGGAGTCCTAAGAGGGAAGTATAGAGTAATACAAGCCTTTCTCAAGAAATTAGAAAAGTCTCAAATACACAAGCTAATCTTACACCTAAAGGAGCTGGAGGAAGAAGAGCTAATAAAGCCTAAACTAGGCAGGAGAAGAGAAATAATAAAGATTAGAGTAAAAATAGAAACCAAAAGAACAGTTGAACATATCAATAAAACTAGAAGCTGGTTCTTTGAAAGAATTAATAAGATTGATAAACCCCTAGCCAGAATTATTAAAAAGAAAAGATAAAGGATGCAAATTAATAAAATAATGAATGAAATAGGAGAGATCATGACCAACACCAAGGAGATATAAACAATTTTAAGAACATATTATGAGCAACTATATGCCAACAATTTAGGCTATCTAGAAGAAATGGATGCATTCCTGGAAACTTATAAACTACCACACCTGAAACAGGAAGAAATAGAAAACCTGAACGGACTCATTACCAGCAAAGAAATTGAAGCAATAATCAATAATCTCCAAAAAAACCAAGAGTCTAGGGCCAGACAACTTCTCAGGGGAATCCCAAAAACATTTTAAAAAGAACTAATACCTATTCTTCAGGCACTGTTTCAAAAAATAGAAATGGAAGGAAAACTTCCAAACTTATTCTATGAGGCAGTATTATCTTGATCCCAAAACCAGACAAAGGCCCCACTTAAAAGGAGAATTACAGACTAATATCTCTGATGAACATGGATGCCAAAATCCTCATCAAGATTGTAGCCATTGGAATCCAACAGTAAACATTAAAAGGATTATTCACCATGACCAAGTGGGATTTATTCCTGGTCTGCAAAAATGGTTCAACATTTGCGAATCAATCATCATGATATATCACATTAATAAAAGAAATGACAAGAACCATGTAATCCTCTCAATTGATGCAGAAAAATGCATTTGACAAAATACAGCAACCTTTTTTTTTCTTTTTTTTTCCCAGCAACCTTTCTTGATTAAAGCTCTCCACAGTGTAGAGATAGAGGAAACATAACTTGATATCATAAAAGCCATCTATGGAAAAACTCACAGTGAATATCATTCCTAATGGGGGAAAACTGAGAGCTTTTCCTCTAAGGTCAGAAACATGACAGAGAGGTTCACTCCCACAATTGCTGTTCAACATAGTATTAGAAGTCGTAGCCCCAGCAATCAGACAACAAAAGGAATAAATCATTCAAATTGCAAATAGGTCATTTTTTTGCATGACGTGATACTTTCAGTGGAAAACCCAAAGGACTCGATCCCAAAATTGCTATAACTAACACAGGAATTCAGCAATGTGGCAGGATATAAAATCAGTGCACAGAAATCAGTTACATTTCTATACACTACCAATGGGACAGAAGAATGAGAAATTAAGTAATCGATCCCATTTACAATTGCACCAAAAACCATAAAATATCTTAGAATACACCTAACCAAAGAGGTAAAGGATCTATACCCTAAAAACTACAGAACACTTATGAAATAAATTAAGAAAGACACAAAGAGATGGAAAAACATTCCATGCTCATGGATTGGAAGAATAAATATTGTTAAAATGTCTATGGTACCAGAGCAAGCTACACATTCAATGCAATCCCAATCAAAACACCTTGAAATTTTACACAGAGCTGGAACAAATACTCCTAAATTCTGTACAGAACCAGAAAAGTCCCCAAATAGCCAGAGAAATGTTAAAAAAGAAAATTCAAGCTCTATTACAAAGCTGTAAACATCAAAACAGTATGGTACTGGCATAAAAAAAGAGGCACAGGGTAGCCCCGGTGGCGCAGCTGTTTAGCGCCGCCAGCAGCCCGGGGCGTGATCCTGGAGACCCGGGATCGAGTCCCACGTCGGGCTCTCTGTGTGGTGCCCGCTTCTTCCTCTGCCTGTGTCTCTGCCTCTCTCTCTCTCTCTGTCTCTATGAATAAATAAAATTAAAAAAAATCTTAAAAAAAAAAGACACACAGATCAATGGGACAGAAGAGAACCCAGAAATGGAACCATCACTTTACGGTCAACTATTCTTCAAAAAAGCAAGAAAGAATATCCAGTGGAAAAAGGGAGTCTCTTCAACAAATGGTTTAGGAAAATTGGACAGTCACGTGCAGAAGAATGAAACTGGACCATTTTCTTATACCATATACAATATAAACTAAAAATGGCTGAAAAGATAGGAATAGGATAGGAATCCAACAAAATCCTAGAGGAGAACACAGGCAGCAACCTCTGTCACCTCAGCTGCAACAAGTTCTTTCTAGACATGTCTCCAAAGGCAAGGGAAACAGAAGCAAAATTGAACTATTGTGACTTCATCAAGATAAAAAGCTTCTCCACAGCAAAGGAAACACTCAACCAAATTAAAAGGCAACCTATGCTATGGAGAAGATATTTGCAAATGGCATATCAGATAAAGGGCTAGTATCCAAGATCTAGAAAGAATTTATTAACTTTATGTATATATGAAAACCATCATATATATTAAACATACACAATGGAATATTTACTCAGCCACAAGAAAGGATGAATACTTACCATTTACATTAACCTGGGTGGAACTGGAGGGTATTATGCTGAGAAAAATAACTCAGTAGGAGAAAGACAATTATATTGTTTCACTCATATGTGGAATATATGAAACAGTGCAGAGGATTATAAAGGACAGAAGGGAAAACTGAATGGAAAGTCATCAGAGAGAGAGAAAAACCATGAGAGACTTAACTCTAGGAAACAAAGTGAGGGTTGCTGGAGGGAAGAGAAGTAAGGAATGGGGTAACTGGGTGATGGGCATTAAGGAGGGCACATGATATGATGAGTACTGGGTGTTATACACAACTGATGAATAACTGAACTCTGCATCTGAAACTAATGATGTATTATAATTTGGGCAATTGAATTTAAATTAAAAAATAGGGTAATTTTTGAGTACTAAGAATATATATATATATACATATATATCTTAATATAAATTTTCATATACTTTGGATTTCTTTGACTAAGAGAAGGGAACACTTCACAAGGTTTTGTTTTTTTCCCTAAACAACAATTTTGCCATGAATTTTCCAAAATCCTCCAAGGGGTTATCTCCTCTAGTCACCATGACAACCCATATAACAAAAGGAGCTAAGAAGAGGACTGTGATCCTATTTGATTCAGAAATTTTTTCACATCTTTTGCTTCTTCAAAGTATAAAATAAAACCAGTAAGATCAGTGCAGTGCTTCGAAGATACCACAGTAACTATATTTTATATAACAAGGAAGCCAATGAATCTGAAACATATACAGGATTATAAAAATTATAGAGCTATATATTAAAATTTATGAAAACAGTAAAAAAAATCTGTTATGCAAATGTATGTACACACTATATTCCATACCAGGTAATAGGTGAGAGTAAACCCACATTTTTCTCACCCTAAGGGTACACTGCAAATCAGTATTAAGATTAAGCCTCTATGATTATTTATAATTTAAATAGTAACATTAAAATTTTCCATACACCTGGGCAAAGGGAGATGCCTGTCTTTACTACATGCTTTAAAAGGCCCTGCCTGCCATAAACACTGAAAACTTTTTTTTTTGTCCTTGTAAAAATTTTTTTGATTGCCAAAAGGCAACCATTAATTACACATTAAATACAGGGAAGAGATGTGTGAGCTAAACAAGGTTCTGTTGAAAAGATGTGGCTCTGAGAGTGCATCAGTGTATGAATATGTGTTTTTTTGGCAGGATAGCTTGGATCTTGGGAAATTTAGTTGTTTTTGTTTTAAGCTGACCACCAAAATCTGTTACAATGTGTGACCCAATAGATCGTTGTGTTCCCTTTCTTTTTTCAAATGGTCTTAATTTGAAAGACCTCGTTAACTGTCTGGAAATCCAAAGCACATACAGTTATTCACTGGGACAGGAAAACAGTCTACTCAATTCCTCAATTCTCCATGGATTGTGAACAGGTCAGTCTCCATCATAGTTCAGGAGTAAGGGATGTAGTTCATCTTCATCCACTCCAGTAGACCCAGCTGAACTCATGCTACTCTTTAGGCTTTCACATGCAGGGCTGTCCTACAGAAAATGTGCTCTGGGTCTTTGATTTATACAGGTGAGGTATATGGGGGTATCTAGGGGTAGGGCCCATGGTTTGGGAAAGGGGCGGGGCAATAGTTATATCTTGATTTAAGACTTTTAAATATTTAAACCTACAGTATATGGGACTCCATATATAGTGCATGTGTGTATTGTATGTGTAATGCAGCTGTATACATAAAATAAAAATATATAAATATATTGAGGGTAGTTCCATTTGTACATACAGTCAGATATGACAAATAAAAATTAACATTCACAGTGAATTTGGATTAATATTTGTTAACTCTTACAATGATTGGCGAATAAGGGCATAATGGACAGATGGGTAGATAGATAGCCAAGTTATGGACAATTCACATTTCTTCTTTGTTTCCTTATAGTTTTCTGTGATTTAGGCACTAGAAAAATACATTTTAAATTTAATTACAAAATCATTTAAAATATGTAAAAATGCCTGCTTAACTGGTTATAAAATCTAGAATAAAATACATCATGGCATATAAATGAAATCTTAAAAGCACCTTGCTTGGGGATCCCTAGATGGCTCAGTGGTTTGGCGTCTGCCTTTGGCCTGGGGCATGGCCCTGGAGTCTCGGGATCGAGTCCTGTGTAGGGCTCCCTACATGGAGCCTGCTTCTCCCTCTGCCTGTGTCTCTGCCTCTCTCTCTCTCTCTCTCTCTCTCTCTCTCTCTCTCTCTCTGTGTGTGTGTGTCTGTCATGAATAAATAAATAAAATCTCTAAAAAAAAAAAAAGCACCTTGCTCTTACAATACTGAAGGTAAGCAATGATTTCAACAGTTGTAATAACTTCTCTTTTATTTTTTTTTAAATATTTTATTTATTTATCCATGAAAGACACAAAGAGAAAGAGGCAGAGACACAGGCAGAGGGAGAAGCAGGCTCCATGCAGGGAGCCTGATGTGGGACTCAATCCCAGGACTCCAGGATCACACCCTGAGCTGAAGGCAGACACTCAACCCCTGAGTCACCCAGGTGTCCCTGTAATGACTTCTAAATTAATTTGCCTCTTCTCTCTATTCACTTAGTCAAGCCAGGATGGTGTTATTGTAAAAAATGTCATTTAACATTTGGAATTCTTTTCAATACTCGGCGAAAATTAAGGATGTTGACTAAATTATATTGTTTATTTTGTGGCAAGTATTAGGGGTTTCTGAATCTTCAAAACAATTGAATAAATTCAAGTGGAAAGCATAGTTGTTAACAATAGCCATCTTGAGGGGCTTATGGAATTATGAGGAAAGAAAAGCTTGAATTTCTCACATAGCATTAAATCTTTAAAGAGCACCAAATTTTGGCTCTGTCTTTAGAAAGATGGCATGTGTTACTGTTGTTTATGATGTAGCTTCAATTTAAGAAAATATAGTAAAATGTGAACCAATTCACAATATAAAAAATGTCATTAAAGATTATACTAAGGTATTATTCTATAGAGTTTTTTATTTTATGTTAATGAATCATACTGGTGCCCCAAGATATAGGACTGGACTTGAATTCAGATGGAAAACTAATAAATTTAGAATTATGAAAGTGAATAAACTCTGACAGCTTTGCATTCAACTGTTGACGTGGGCATTTTTTCAGTTACTGCATTTGCTTTCTGACTCATCATATTCAGGATCGTAAGGCATTTCTGAGAGAATGAACAAAAGTATTAGCTTGGCTAATTCAGTTGTACTATATCTTTTCTCCAAGTAAAAGTTCGAAACAAATAGGCTTGAACTGACTTGGCAAAAGGTAGCACTAACTTCAATATTTTCCTGGAGTCATTCCTTATCTATCTGAATCTACTTCACAGCAATTATATCTGATGACTATCTAGTTTTCCACAAAAGAGAGACACAACTAGCATCATTACTATACACAAGATATATTAAATTTTAAAGACTCTAATGCTTTTATTTCAGTGTTGGGATTTCCATAGCTGCCACAGAGTCTGTCTAATCTAAAAGTGATTTCTGTCTATGAAAAAATTAGAGGTTTGATTAAAAAAACTATTGCATACTTTTCAAGAAACTTACATTCTTATTTTTGCATTTCTGTCCTATTTCTCCAAGGAACTCCTGCAATGTCACACTTCATTATTTTGGTGAAATTACTTATTAAGCACCTATATGAACAAGGTACTATGACAAATATTAGAGAAATGCAATTAATTAGGATTCAGTTCCTGTCATCTAAGAGTTATGGTCTAAAGACAGATAAAGAAAGCTGAATATGCTAGAGCACAGAGAGTTAAGTTTTGGTTTATTATATAGTTTATAAGTCCTGAAACATTTTATGGGAAAGATAGTCTGATAGACTTTAATACTAAGCTAAGGTATTTGGATATTGTTTGGCAGAAGAGATAACCTGAAGTTTCTTGAGCAGAGCAAAACATAATTAGAAGAATGGTGGCCTTTGGGGAACAGGGAGGAAGAGAATGGTAAATAGAGTGAGGATGAAGATGCAATCGTTAGTGACATATATTTAACTGCTATGAAAATTACAACTTATATGTATTAAATTTAAATGATTAATTATCTTTCTCTTTTTCATGATTTCACTTTTACTAGACTATAAGTTTTCTTTTCAAAGGATAATGTCCTCTTTATAGTTGCACTTCCAAGGACAAGACAGAACCTGGCAAAAAGGAAATGTCTACAAAATGCTTGTGAACTGCACTGAAGGAGGAAAATAGAAATCATGTCTTCAGAATTTGAAATGAAATTTAAAGGTTCAAAAAATATAAATAGACCTAAATAACAACAAGAAAAGAACACTTGGAAATAGCCGATGCTCACTCAAATCACGGTTATGCTTTGTAACTCTGTAACAAAGTAAAAACCCTCATAAAATCACTACTCAGGTGAAAACATGGAACATTATTAGCCTACCTTCTGCATGCCCCTCTATATCAAAAACCTTTCTCTTTTTCTCAAAATTAATCACAATTTAAAATTTCAAAAAATATATGTTTTCCCCATATTTTGACTTTTATTAAATTGGAATTATGCAGTCTGTGTTTTCTCTCTTTTCTGTTTATTTTTTTATGTGGTTCTTTGGCTCAATGTATTGTATTGAGATTCAATCATTTATGTTTCTATATAGCTGTAGTTCATATGCTCTCCTTATTGCTCTATAGCAATACATAAATACAATGTCAATGGATATTTGATTTTTTTTCAATTTTAAGGCTATAATTAATTGTGCTGCTATAAACATGTGCCCTATTTTGTTGATTATATATAACCTAGAGATGAAATGTTTGGACCCCAGACCACATTTTTTGTTGAATTTTAGAAAATTATACTAGATAATTTTTCAAAGTAGTTGTATGAATTTATATTTCCAACAGTACCTAGAAAGTACTTAACTTTATACTCAACAATAAATGGTACTGTTAGTGGGTTTAATATAAATGTGTTTGAGACACTTCATATGTCTACTGGGTATTGCATATTCTCTTTTATAAAATTTCTGTTCAAATATGTTGGTTGTTTGTCTACCTTTTAATTAGTGATGTGTAAGAGGTGTTTTAAATGAACCCATTTAAGGCTATGTGGGGTGAAAATATTTTCTTTTACTGTTGGGCCATACCTTTTTACTCTCTTAATAATGATGAACGTTGAAATAAATATGTTGTGTCAATATCTTCTTTACAATAAGTGTATTTTTAAATTTAGTTTAATAAATTTTAATTAAAAAATGTCATTTATGCGGTAGTAAACAAAACAATATAGTATTGGAAAAGAAACAGACATATAGATCAATGGAACAAAACAGAGATCCCAGAAATAAACCCACAATAATTTGGTCAATTAATCTTTGAAAAAGGGCACAAGAATATGCAAGGGAAAAAGACAGTCTCTTCAACAAATGGTGCTGGGAAACTACACAGCAACATGCAAAAAAATGAAATTGGATATTTTTCTTACACTATACACAAAAATAAACTCAAAATGGATTAAGGACCTAAATGTGAGACCTGACACCATAAAAATCCTGGAAGATGAGTAAAATATCAGTGAGTGTGACAAAACATGAGAGACACCTAACTCTGGAAAATGAACAAGGGGTAGTGGAAGGGGAGGTGGGCGGGGAGTTGTGGTGACTGGGTGATGGGCACTGAGTGGGGCACTTGGTGGGATGACCACTGGATGTTATGCTATATGTTGGCAAATTGAACTCCAATAAAAAAATAAAAAAATCCTGAAGAGAGCAAGGCAGTAATTTCTTTGACATGTATCCAAGGCGAGAAAAACAAAAGCAAAAATAAACTATAAGGACTGCATCAAAATAAAAAGCTTCTGCACAGCAAAGGAAATAATCAATAAAACTAAAAGACAACTTACTGAATAGAAGATATATCTGATAAGGAATTAATATTCAAAATATATACAGGTTTTATACAACTCAACACCAAAAATACAAACAATCCAATAAAAAAATGGACAGGAGACCTGAATAGATATTTTTACAAATAAGATCTGCTGATGGCCGAGAGACACATGGAATGATGCTCAACATTACTAATCGTCAGGGAAATGCAAATTAAAACCACAATGTAATATCACCTCACATCAATTAGAGTGGTGAAAATCAAAATGACAATAAATAACAAGTCCTGGAAGGAGGTGGAGAAAAAGGAGCCTTTGTGCACCATCAGTGAGAATGCAAACTAGTATGACCCCTGTGGAAAATAGTATGGAGGTTCCTCCAAAAATTAAAAATAGAAATACCATATGATCCAATAATTCCACAGGAGATATTTGCCTAAAGAAAACAAAAACATTAATTCTAAAAGATATATGTACCCCTCCCTATGCTTATTGCAGCAGTATTTAGAATAGCCAAATTATGGAAGCAGCCCAAATGTCCATCAATAGATGAATGGATAAAGAAAAGTTATATTTATTACTCAGCCATCAAAAGAATGAAATCTTTCCATTTGCAGCACCATGGACGGAACTAGAGAGTATAATGCTAAGTGAATTAAGCCAGCCCAAGAAACATAAACAGTATACAATTTCACTCATATGTGGAATTTAAGGTATAAAACAAAGAAAAAAAGAGACAAAAAGATTACCTGGGGGAGGTGGGTATGATGGGTGAAATAGGTAAAGGGGATTAAGAGTTCACTTAATCATGATGAGCACTGAGTACTGTATCGAATTGTTGAATCACTATATTGTATGTCTGAAGCTAATATACAATTTTAAAAATAGTTATGCTATTTTCTAAAAGTTGTATTGTCTTTCCTCTAATTTATTTATACTTCCCTATAGAACTGATTTTTGTATATACATATTGAGAAAGGATTCAAGTTTATATGTGTTTATTTTTGTGTAAAACTGACCCAGAGCCATTTTTTTAAAAAGACTGTTTTCTCTTTAATGTTAAGTAGTGACTTTTTTTGTCATAACTTATTTTTATATATGAGAGTCTGTAACTGCACACTATGCTGTTTTTGATTTGATTACTTATCCCAGCAAAAACATACAGTCTTGATTACTATCATTCTGAGCTAATTTTCTTTATGTAATAGAGTAACAAACACAAGTTTTTAAAACTGTCCTGGGATTTTTCTCATTTGCATTTTTTTACTTAGACTTTTTTTTTCTTTCTAAATAGAGTCTTAGATTTTTGTATGTGTGTAATTTTTCACTTATTGTTAGTTATTTTCCTAGGTATTTTTATGTTGTATCAGTGATATTTTTATATTAACTTTGTAACCAGCAATTTTTATAAGCATACTTCCTAATTTTAAATATTTGTCTTCTTATTCCTTTGGACACTTTTCTTTGTACATAATTATATTACCCCAAAGTAATGAAAGCTTTAGCTCTTTATGGCTAATCTATATAACTTTTGTTAATTTTTGTTGACTTATTTCATTAGATAGGATTGCCTGTGCAAGTCTAAACAGATATTATCAGTGATACTAGTCTCTCCTTTTTAACAGCTCTTGAAGAAAAGCTTTTGGCATTTCATTTTTAGTACTATGCATAATGTGACTTTTGTTGTTGTTTGTATACAGCATCTGTCGTCAAATTAAAAAACAGACGTTAAGGAATAGATATTTGAACAACATTGACTATTCTGATACAATGAAATGATCTAGTCTTTTTTTTAGAATTATATCTCAATTTAGTAATATTTTCAAGTTTTCAGTGTCAAAACTTCCATCATTTCCAAATTTATCTCTTGGTAGTGCATGTTTTTGAACTTATAGTAAATTCTATTTTCATTTCACTTTTCATTATTTTATGATTAGTATATGGAAACACAATAGATTTTGTATATTGAACTTGTACACTGAAAACTTGCTAAACTCACAAATTAGCTGCAGTGTAGTTTTAATTGCTATCTTCCAGTTCACTAATCTTATGTGATTATACACATAGAGACTATACATATATATGTACACACGTGCACATACACATGTAATACAGATACCGATACAAATATAGATAGAATATGTAGGCATTAGGGGAGGTTTAAAGTGTGTTCTGGGATGCAACTTTTTAAGGCAGTGGCCAAAAAGTCTGTAGTACTAATTTTTTCCCACACTTGAGGCAATGTTCTTTTGAGTTCTCTGTGCTATGCTATTTTATGTAGTTTTTCCACACTAAATGGTAGGTACTCAACTTTTTCTGGCCCTGTGTGAGTTAAGAGAATTGTTTCCTGTGTCTTTTGGTGGCTATTTCCCTGATGTTAGGTAGTTTCCCAAACATTATGTACAATGCTGAAAATGCTAGAGAACCCTTCTTCTCAGCTCTTTCCTCCATCTCTTTCTCCCTTTGTACTGTTCCCTCCTCTCTGGTATTCTACTAATATTCCACCAAAATTATAATATTTTACCGATACTCTAATATTCTATAGTTGCATCCATCCTGCAGACACTCGGCTGTCTCTCCTCAGCCTGGAGAAACAGACAGGACTCCATGGCTCGTCCCCTCTGTGCTGTGCCCCTAGAAAGTCTCCTCAGGCAGTGTCGTAGGGCATTGGTAATGTTCATCTATATGTTTTCCTGCATTGTTTCTGGTCCATTGTCTGAAAAGCATTGTTTCATATATTTTATCCTTTTAGCTGTTTTAGGCAGAAGGGAAAACCCAGTCTCTGTGTCTCCATTTGGTGAGAAGTTCCAAACACACGTATTATTAAATATAACATTTTAAACGTATGTTATTTATCATGTAGATTTTCTTAAATACTGACAAGTATAATATTATCTAAAGGGCAGCTTTTAATAGCTGACAACAGTCCCTCTTAATGAAAAATTATTTTCTGATTATTTTACTTAAGTGTCAATAAGAATACAATCTTTTTCACAAATTCATTTTAAAGGATGTATCTCTTTATATTTACAAAACAAATATTCTGATAAAAAGATAAATATTTTCCGTATATTTTCCTTTCAAATACATGTTCCATAAACAAATTATAAAGTTAAAGGCCATCATCATTTGGGGGAAATGAGCCATCTAATGGCAGTTTAAAATCAAATTTAAAAATATTCAAGTGTAGGGGTCCTGGGTGGCTTAGTCTGTTAATCACCTGACTTCAGCTCAGGTCATGACCTCAGGGTCCTCGGATGGAGCCCTAAGTCAGGCTCCCTCCTCGGAGGAGAGTCTGTTGATTCCTGTGCCCCTCCTCCTGCTCCTGCTCTCTCTCACAAAAAAAAAAAAAAAAAAAAAAAGATATAATCTTTAAAAAAAGAATATTCAAGTATAATGTTGAGTCCAAAACATTTAGTGATTCTGTAAGACATTAGAAGGATGATCAATATGTTCATATCAATTTGTCCAAATAATATAGTTCAAATTTATTGAGTTATCATTATACCCTTGAATGAAGATTAATGATAATTTAAAAATAACTTTTTTAATGGAAACCTGTGAGGTAACTTTGATAGTTATTCATTTTTTCTATAAAAGATAAATTACATTAAAGAAGTTAAATGATACAGTCTTTATTTGAACCCAGACCATCTAACATTAGCACCTGTCTTATATTTTTATTTCATTTTTACTTTCATAGTGTGCTGCCTTCTTGGACCCTAAATTCAATGTACTCATTAATACTTTGAACTTAAATCACTGCTTTATATTGATGTGTTTTGATGTTTGATGTGATGTTTCACTGATTCTTGATCTGACATTTAGACTCTTTTAGACATTAGACATTAGACATCTTTTAGACATTAGACATCTAATTTTGAAAAATTCCTATTCAAGGATCTTTATCTTTTTTTTGCTAAGTAGTTTCTGTTATTGAATTATTAATTTTAATATTTATAGAACATAGATACAAATACATATACATACTTAAAATACATCCTCGCAAGTTTACCTTTTCATTTCCTTAATGGTAACTTTTTGAACTTTTTAAAAAGTTTTTATTTAAATTCCAGTTAGTTAACATACAGTGTGATATTAGCTTCAGGTTTACCTTATAGTGATTTGACAATTCCATACAATACCCAGTGCTCATCAAAACAAATCCCCATCACCTATTTCACCCACTTCTCCAACCATCTCCCCCATGGTAATTATCATCAGTTTGTTCTCTGTAGTTAAGAGTCTGTTTCTCGCTTTGCCTCTTTCTCTCTCTCTTTTTCCTTTTGCTCAATTGCTTTGTTTCTTAACTTGCATATATGGGTGAAATCATATAGTATTTGTCTCTCTCTGACTGACTTATTTCACTTTGCTTAATACTCTCTAGCTCCATCCATGTTGCTCCAAATGGCAAGATTTCATTCTTTTCATGGCTGAATAATATTCCATTATATATATAGGTATGTAGATCTTCTTTATCCATTTATCAATCAATGGATACTTGGGCTGTTTCTATAATTTGGCTATTGTGGACAATGCTGCTATAAACATCAAGATGGATGTATCCCTTTGAATTAGTAGTTTTTTATCTTTGGGTAAATAACTTGAAGTGTAATTACTGGATCATAGGGTGGTTCTATTTTTAACTTTTTGAGGAACCTCCATACTGTTTTCCAGGGTGACTGTACCAGTTTGCATTTCCTCCAACAGTGTAAGAGAGTCCCCCTTTCTCTGCATCCTCACCAACAATGGTTGTTTCTTGTGTTGCTGAGTTTAGACATTCTGATATGTATAAGGTGATATTTCATTAGTTTTATTCTATTTCCCTCACAATCCGTGATGTTGAGCATCTCTTCACGTGTCTCTTGACCAGCCGTATGACTTCTTTGGAAAAATGCTTTTCTCATGTCTTATCATTTTTTAACTAGATTACTCATTTTAGGGGTGTTGAGTTTTATAATTTCTTATAGATTTTGGAAACTAACCTTTTATTAGATATGTCATTTGCAAATATCTTCTCCCACAGGTTTCCTTTTAGTTTTGTTGATTGTTTCCTTTGCTTTGCAGAAGCTTCTTTTGATGGAGTCCCAATAGTTTATTTTTCCTTTTGTTTTCCTTATCTCCCAAGACATATATAGAAAGAGTTTGCTACAACCAATGTTAAAGAGGTTACTGCCTGTGTTCTGTAGGATTTTGATGGTTTCACATCTCACATTTAGATCTTTCACCCATTTTGAATTTATTTTTGTGTGTGGTGTAAGAAAGTGGCCCCATTTCATTCTTTCGCATGTTGCTGTCCCATTTTATTAACATCATCTGTTTAAAAGACTACCTTTTTCCCATTGGATATTATTTCCTGCTTTGTGGAAGATTAATTAAGCATATAGTTGAGTTCATTTCTGGGTTTGCTATTCTGTTCCACAGATCTGTTTTAGTTCCAGTACTATACTATTTTGATCACTACAGGTTTGTAATGTAACTTGAAGTGCAGAATTGTGATGCCTCCAGCTTTGCTTTTCCTTTCAAGGGTGCTTTGGCCATTCGGAGTCTTTTGTGGTTCCATATGAATTTTAGGATTGTTTGCTCTAGCTCTGTGAAAAAGTTCTACTGGTATTTTGATAAGAAGTACGTTAAATATGGAAATTGCTTTGGGTAGTGTAGACATTTTAACAATATTTGTTCTTCCAATTTGTGAGCATGGAATGTCTTTCCATGTATTTGTGACATCTTCAATTTCTTTCATGTTTTATAAAGTTTCGGAGAATAGGTCTTTCACCTCTTTGGTTATGTTTATTTCTAGGTATCTTATTTTTCTTTGGGTGAAATTTTAAATCAGATTGATAACTTAATTTATCTTTCTGCTGCTTCATTATTGGTGTATAAAAATGCAACAGATTTTTATACCTTGATTTTGTACCCTGAGATTTTACTGAATTCGTGTATTAGGTCTAGCAATATTTTGGTGGAGTCTTTAGGGTTTTCTATGTAGAGTATCATGTCATCTGCAAAGAGTGAAAGTTTTATTTCTATCTTGCTGAATTGTATGCCTTTTATTTCTTTTTGTTGTGTGATTGCTGTGACTAGGATTTCTAGTGCTGTGTTAGATTTCTTCTTTTATTTCCTGGCTGACCCATTCATTCTTTAGTAGTCTGTTTTTTAACCTCCATGCATTACTAATGGTCCTTCCACACATTTTTCTTATGGTTTTTCTTCTAGTTTCATAGTTTTGTTGTCAGAAAAGGTGCATGCATTACTTCAACATTGTTGTATTTGTTGAGGCCTTAACTGTGACCTAATATGCGATCTATTCTGGAGAAGTCCTGTGTGGACTTGAAAAGAATGTGTATTCTGCTGTTTTAGGATGGAATATATCTGTTAAGTCCATCTGGTCCACTGTGTCATCCAAAACCATTGTTTCCTTGCTTATTTTCTGTTTAAATGATCTGCCTTTTGATGCTAGTGAGGTGTTAAAGTTCCCTATTGGTACTGTTTTATTAACAGTGAGTTTCTTAATGTTTATTATTAATTGTATTGCTACTCCAGCATCCTTCTGGCCTCCATTTGCTTGATGGATGTTTTTCCATTCTCTCACTTTCAAACTGTAGGTGTCTGTAGGTCTAAAATACATCTCTTGTGGCAACATATAGATGGGTCTTGTTTTTTTCTTTTTTTATCCATTCTGACACCCTATATCTTTCAATTGGAGTATGTAGTCCATCTATGTTGACAGTAATTATTGACAGACATGTATTTATTGCCATTTATTATTTGTTAAGTCATTGTTTCTGGAGTTTTTCTCTGATTTTTTTTGTCTTTGTCACTTTTGGTTTCTCCTTTCCCTCAAAGATTTCACTTAATATTTCTTGCAGGGCTAGTTTGGTAGTCATGAACTCCCTTGGTTTTTGTTTGTTCAGAAAAGTCATCATCTCTCCTATTCTGAATGATAGCCTTGCTAGAATCAAGAATATTCTTGGCTTCAGATTTTTCCCATTCAGCAAATTGAAAATATCATGCCACTCTTCTCTGGTCTGCAAAGTTTCTGTGGATAGATCTCTACCTAGACTTTCAGGTTCCCCTTTGCAAATTAAGATTTTTTTCTGTCTTGCTGCTTTTAAGATTTTTTCTTTACCAAAGTGTGTTCTGCAAATTTAATTACAATATACCTTGGTGTTTTTGTCAGTTTCAATGAGAGTTCACTGTGCTGCCTGGATCAGCATGTCTTTTTCTTCTCCAAATTAGGGAAAATTCCAGCTTGTTATTTCTTCAAGTAATCTTTGTGCCTCCTTTTCTCTCTCTTCTTTGAAAATCCTGTAATATGAATGTTATCACCTTTGATGGAATTACTGAGTTCTCTAAGTCTCTTCTCATGTTCCATAAATCTTCTAACTTTTATTCAAGTGCATTTTTTCTATTATTTTGTCTTGTAGGTCACTAATTCATTCCCCTGCTACTTCCAGACTGCTGTTCATTGCAGCAAGCCTGTTTTGAATCTCATTTATTGTATTCTTCATCTCTGATTGATTCTTTTTTAACTATTTCATCTATGTGGTAAAGGTCTCACTGATATCTTCTTTTTTTAAACTCAGCGAATATCCTTATGATTTTTGCTTTAAAGTCTCCATCAGGGTAGCCTGGGTGGCTCAGCGGTTTAGCGCAACCTTTGGTCCAGGGTGTGATCCTGGAGACCTGGGATCGAGTCCCATATTAGGCTCCCTGCATGCAGCCTGCTTCTCCCTTTCCCTGTGTCTCTGCCTCTCTCTCTCTGTGTCTCTCATGAGTAAATAAATAAAATCTTAAAAAAAAAGTCTACATTAGGCATGTTACTTATATCTCTTTTGTTCTGATCTCTAGTTATAGCCTCATCTTATTTTTTCATTGGGATAAATATTTCCATCTTAGAATATTTTAGTCTCATCCTTCTTCTCTGTATTAGAAAAGCCAGTTATACCTCCTGCTTCTGAGAGTAATGGCTTTATGAAGAAGAGGTCACACGGTATCCTGGTATCCATGGCCTGTTACTTCAGGGAGTTTCTCCAGTGTGTGCTGCATGTGCTTTGCTGTTGTGTTTTGGCAGCTGTATACCTCAGTCAGTCATCTGTAGAGATCTCCTTGCCTGCTGTGGGCAGTATTTGGTCCCTGGCCTGAACGTGGTTTTAACTGGGTGTGCTTTTGTCTGCTTGTGAAATGAGAGATGACACCAACTTACCAGAAGTGAAGCCCTGCAGAAAACTTTGGTGTGTGGTGTGGGCAGGGGTTCATGTTGGTATTCTGGTAGAGGGGCCCACCTTGCTGGTAATGAGGCAAGCTTGACAGAGAGGCACAGTCCTGCCGGAGCACCAAGGGCTGGGGCTTGATGTAAGAAAGTTAGGTACCCAGTGTTCTCAATGGTAACTTTTGATAAGCTGGACATTTTAGTTTATATGAAGTCTAAATTATCATTTTTTGCTCTTTAGTGGTTTCTTTTTGTGTGTGTGTGTCCTAAGAAACACTTCCTTACCCCAAGGCAAGGTAGATACTCTTTGTTTGCCTCAAACTTCATAGTTTTAGCTTTGCATTTTCCTCTATGAACCATCTTAAATGAATCTTCTTCATTTTTTAAAAAGGTGTTGGGCAGCCCAGGTGGCTCAGTGGTTTAATGCCTGTCTTCGGCCCAGGGTATGATCCTGGAGACCCAGCATCGAGTCCCACGTCAGGCTCCCTGCATGGAGCCTGCTTCTCCCTCTGCCTGTGTCTCTGCACCTCTCTCTCTCTCTGTGTCTCTCATTAATAAATAATTTAAATCTTTAAAAATAATAAAAAATAAATAAAAGTAGGTGTCAACGTTCATTTATTTCTATACAAACATCCAGATGCTCTAGTACTTTTATTTCTCCCAGTCGGTGCTTTAGTACAGTTGTTAATCCAAAAATTAAATTTGTGATTCTATTTGTCCTTATGCCAATACCACATATTAATTGTTGTTCCTTTATAATGTTTCAATATCAGGTATTATTATTTTTACAAATACGTACATTTTTTAATATTCTAGGTTTTTAGTATTTCATATGAATTTTACAACAATTTGCCAATTTATACCAGAGAAATATCCTTCTGGGATTTTGAATGGGACTGAATCAAATCTACAGTTTGGTTTGCAGAGTACATCCTAATATATGAGATTTTTGCAAAAATGAACATGGTATATATCTCCATTTGGGGTGTTTACTTAGGTTCTTTGGAAAGCTTTGTAATATTTACTATAGTAGCTTTCACATTTCCTTACATTAACTCCTAAGTATTTGATGCTTGTCAAAATTATTGTTAACTTTATTTATACCTAATTTGATTTTCTAACTTCTATTGTTCCTAGTATGTACACATAACATTGATTTTTGTGAATTAGCTTTGTTTTCTATGATTTTGCTAGATTTATGTGCTACTTCTATGACTTTGTTTTTTTTTTAATTTTATTTAAATTCAGTTTGCCAATATATAGTATAACACCTAGTGTTCATCTCATCAAGTGCCCTCCTTAATTCCTGTCATCCAGTTACACCAACTCCTCACCCACCTCCCCTTCTACAACTCTTTGTTTGTTTTCCAGAGTTAGGACTCTCTCATGGTTTTTCTTCCTCTTTAATTTTTCCCCATTTGATTTCCCCCCCTCTTTGTGGTCCCTTTCACTATTTCTTATATTCCACCTATCAGTGAAACCATATGACAATTGTCTTTCTCTGATTGAGTTATTTCACTCAGCAAAACACTCTCCAGTTCAATCCACACATGACTTTGTTTTTAACAAAGTTTTTAAATATATTCAATATTTTATTTCTTAAGGAATTTCTTATTTTTTAAGGTTTTATTTTATTTCTTTGACCCAGAGAGAGCACACCAGAGAGTACAAGTGGGGGAAACAGCAGAAGGAGTGGGACAAGCAAGAAGCAGGGAACCCAATGTGGGGCTCTATCTTAGGATCCTGGGATCATATCCTGAGCCTATGGCAGACGCTTAATCAACTGAGCCACCCAGGTGTCCCCTTAAATATTTTCTTTGCATCATTTTGCTGGCTAAGATCTTAAGTACAATAGTGATTGTTGGTAATTAAGAGTAGGTATCCTTACTTTTTGCCTTAATTTTAGGAGAAAATATTCAGTATTTCACTTTTAAGTTTAATAGTATCTGTTTTTCATGATTGACATTCTCTAGATTGAAGTTTATTATTCAGACTTTGCTGAGAATGTCACCGTAAATGATTGTTGAACACCATCATGTTTTTACTATATCTATTTAAATTATCAAATAAACATATTTAAACTCTGTTAATAAAGATAAGTTACATGTATTGATTTCTAAATGTTAAATCAACCTTGCAGTCCTTGGATAAATTCCACATAGTCATGATAAATCATATTTTATTACATAATACTGGATACAATTTGTTAATATTTCATGAGAATAGTTTTATCTATTTTTTATGAGGGTTGTTGCTCTGCAATCTTATGTCATAATGCCCCATTGCTTCTCAGCCTATTGGCTAAGATCGAGTGTAGTTTGTGTTCTTATCGGTTTTATAATGCCATTATCAATTTTTGATTACAAGCTTATGTTAATTTCATTGTACTAGTTGAATATGTTCCCTTTTATTTTCTGAAAAAAAAAAAACTAAAATCGATGTTATTTCTTTTTTAAGTATATTGCAGAATTCACCAGTGACTACCTTTCTACCTGGAGTGTTTGTTGTGAAAAGTTTTAAATTATGAATTTAACTGTTTTGCTTGATACATGTTATTCAGATTTCCTCTTTTGTTCTGTACCAATAGTTACAGTTTTTTATATCATGGAATTTGGCCATATGATTGTCAAATTTATTGGCAGAGTTGTTCTATATATCTTGCTATAGGTATGTCAATTTTACAGATATTTTAAAGTAGTATCACTTAATTTACTTTTTCAAATGATTTTTTTTCATTTTTTGTGCCATTACTGGCTTTAATTTTTCCCTAGTTCTTTAGCTTTTTGAACCAAAAGGATAAATTGACTTCTTAACTTTTTTTAACTTTATTAAATTCTGTAATTTTATCTTCATTATTGTTTTGTCCAAAATATTTCCTAATCCATTTTTAAAGCATCATGACTTTCTCATGATTACTGCTTGCAAGAAACATTTTATCTTTTTATTTTAAAATAGTAATTTTCTTTCCAAAACACTCTGCAATCAGCATATATCTAAGAAATGTCGTTTTATTTAGCCTAAAAAAAATCTTTTAAATTGATAGTGTGTAGTTCATTACACTTAATAAAATAACTAATAGATTTGGGTTCATTTTTTTTTCATCTTGATATTTGTTTCTATTTTTCTGATTTGTTCATTTTTTGTTATTGTTGCTCTTCCTTTTCTGCCTTCATATGGATTATTCAAGTATATCTTATAATTTGATTTTGCTTGATTTTTGAGACATGCATCTATTTTTATTTTAGCAGTTGATCTAGAGATTGAAATACACATCCTTATAGAAGTCTATTGAATTGATATTTTATCACTGCATATACGAAGAATCTTAAAATATATGATATAATTCTTGTACACATAATAATACTTTTATATTACATAACACTTATACAGACATACTCCTTTTCTTTTTCTTTTAGTACTGCAAAGATGAAATTCTGTTTTCCAGATCCTATTATTTCTAATTAGAAGTAAGCTGTAAGTATTTTTGTTGTTCTCCTTACCAATATGAACATTTTTATCTTTGATTTTCTGTAATTTGTTTATGATGAGTTACATTCCATTTTCTTTGTACACAACCTACTTGGGTTTCACTAAGATTCTAGGATCTCTGGGTTTCTGTTATTCATCTAGATTTGGACAAGTGTTAGTTGAGTAGTTGAGTGTGTACATATGTTTTTATGTCTGTAAATTAACTTTTCAAGTTTCTCATTTTCTACTGATGTTTATGTGTATATTTCATATCCTTTATTACTTTACCATATTTATAATAATTATTTTATTTTTTAAAGATTTTATTTGGGATCCCTGGGTGGCGCAGCGGTTTGGCGCCTATTTATTCATGAGAGACACAGAAAGAGACGTAGAGACATAGGTAGAGGAAGAAACAGGCTCCTAGGACCCCAGGATCATGACCTGAGCCAAAGGCAGACACTCAACCACTAGCCACCCAGGTGCCCCTATAATAATTATTTTAAATATCTTATGTCTGATTCCAATATCTGGGTCTACTGTTCTGCTTCATTTGATTTTTCTGTTCTATTGCTTGTGCTTTACATTTTCCTGCTTCTTTACATGTGTAGTAGTATTTTTTTAATTGTATGATACTATTTAGAGACTGGATTATTTTATCTCTTTTTTTAAAATGTGTTAAGTTAATCAACTTGGTTTTGCCACATAAAAACTTCACAGTGAAGTCAGAATACGAATACGAATATTATTTTAATTATATAGAGACATAGTGGATTTAATTTTTTTCATTGAGAGTTTTTTTTTTCATTGAGAGTTTTAAAAAGGAATTGATTTTTCTCAAAAGATATCTTACATTTTACTTGGAAATTTGGGTTATGAGTTTAAGTCCCCTTAAATATGTTTATTTTTATAATCAAACATATTTTGAAAAATTTGTTGACCTAATTAAAATTTCATATGCATATATCCCCAAATAATTTCATAATAGGAGATATTTTCTTTCTGGTGAGAAATATAATTTTTCCTCCCCTGTACACCAATAAGGAGTGAACCTTTTCATCATTTAAAACCATATTTTTTTAACAGCTTGACAGTATTTTTCTCAAGTACATTACACAATATCAGATAATGATGATAGAGTAACATTAAAACAGTATCAAACACTAAACATCAAATTTGTCTGTCTAGAATGTGGTACCACATTTCTGCTTCATGTGACTATCACTGATAGTAATAGAATTATGTGTTTTTAATGCTGTGTAATATCATTGAAACTCCATTGAGAAATACAGGTGTTATCATAAGCTATAAATCATATAAAAGCCAAAATATAGGGAAGGAAAACAGATCAGTACCAAGAATGGAGAAATACAATAACTTGTGAAGATTATTTTAAGAGAGAAATATAGTCTTCTTCCTTCCCATTTTCTCTTTCTATCCTTAGTGACCTTACCACTTCCTTTATAGTATATAAGAGAGTTGTATACTAGTTACAGTGCTTTCGTTCAACCCTGAAATGTTAAAGCTTAACAGTATCACAAATCATATTAAATATCAGAAATAGTAATCACAGGCTTAGACATAAATTGAAAGAGAGATCATATATTATTTTGGGTATCGGGTAAATAACAGTGCAAGAGGATGAGGGGTAAGTAATCATTATTACTAAAGTGAATTATGGTGGAGTAAATTTACAGCTTGAAATTATTTTTTCAAAAGACTGTTTGTTTGTTTGGCAGTGAGGGCACAAGCAGGGGGAGCAGCAGAGGGAGAGGGAGAAGCAGGCTTCCCACTGAGCAAGGAGCCCAGTGTGAGGGCTGATCTCAGGATCCTGGGATCATGACCTGAGCCAATGGCAGATGCTTAACTGACTGAGCTACCAGGTCCCCTGCAGTTTGAAATTAAATTTAACATAAGTAATCCATACTATAAAAATGCCCACCGGGTAACGCATGCTAAGTTTATAAATACTGGATCTAAAAGCGCCTCATGGATTTGAAGTTAGGAATCAGAATTTATTTTTATCATCACAGTTTTCCCTAAAGTGGCACATTTTCATTTTCATATTCCTTTTCATTTCATGGTACATTATTTCCCTTACCCCTATCTTCCAAACACCCATGCATTTCATTTCTTTCCAAACCTGCAGTATTAATCTCAAAACTGACCCTAATTGGATCCGTTAGCTTGCTTCAGACTGATTTATATTATTCAGTAAAGACATATTCTATCAGTAAGGGAGGGAGGCATTTTCATAAAATGCAAGATTTTATGAAAAACACTCTTTTGTTATTTTCAAATACCCCCAAAGAGATGCCATTTCCCCAGCCATATTTTCTTCTACCCTCCATTTGTACAACTATTGGTCATTTCTCCCAAGTTCAATATTTATAATGCACTTTAAGTCATAGGGCTTTCCTGAAACTCTAGCCAGTTTTTGCTTTTTTTTTTTAAGATTTTATTCATTTATTCATGAGAGACACAGAGAGGGGGGGAGTGCAGAGACCCAGGCAGAGGGAGAAGCAGGCTCCATGCAGGGAGCCTGATGTGGGACTCGATCCCAGGTCTCCAGGATCAGGCCCTGGGCTGAAGGTGGTGCTAAACCGTTGGACCACCCAGGCTACCCAGTTGCTGCTTTTTTAACTCTTTTTGTGTACTGCATCCTGAAGGTTCTTGTGCTACTAAAATCTGCATTTTAGCATCAAGGGTCTAGTAGCATTTGGTCACAATATGTCAGCCAGTATAAGTTATTAATTTTCTCAAGAGCATGGCATGGATGCCAAGGGGAAGGGTTGAGGTAAAATACCACAAATTACTTTTTTTTAAAAAAGGACACCTCAAAACAGGATGACGGTAAGAGTGCTTATTGACTGAGTGGATTGCAGCAGGTGCTTGGAGGCTTATTGCTCAGGAATATCCAATTAATACATTGCACCAGTTTTCACTTTTGAGACTTTAACTATCAGAGAAAGGAAAAACTGTATACTAGTAGGATACTCTAACAGCATATACTTTTAGAACAATACTAAAAAACAAATGTACAAACAAACAAACCAGTCCTATAATTAAGTGGCATCAGGTATGGAGAGAATATGGCATAGTTGGTAAAAATATGAACTGAGGATCAGAACACCTATGAAAACTAATTTCTTCATTCCTTATTTGTGATACTTCGGGCAAATTACAGAATTATTTAAAGATTGAATAATTGTTAAATGCTTGAAAAAATACTTTGCACATACTAAATACTCGACATGTTTGCAATTAAGGAGATAAGTTTCATCTCATCACTTATTTTAAATAATGTAATATAAAGTGATGAACCATTTGCTATCATCTCTGACATATATAACTATCTAAATATAGCACCTAGCCATGACTTAACACCACTAAAGTTCCTGTTTTTTAATGACATATTTATAATTTTATTTGCAAACACACTGTATGGAGTTTTTACTTCAGTGCTTTTAACTGAAAACTTTTCCATGGGATATAAGAGCTTGGAGACACAAATCCCCAGTGTGATCACCCATTTGGTTAGCAAGTTCAGTTCATTTATTATAAACTCACATGGATGGAAATGATAGCTGCAAAAATGACAAAGAAGGATCTTCTGGGCTAAATGGGCTACAATTCGGATTCATGAGAGAAATTGTAAGAGAACAGTCTCTGTAAATGAAAAATATATCAAAAGCTTTTTCCACTTACTATATGTCATTAAGAGGATAAACAGTCCATAGTGTATTAATTTTTGATGATTGTAACATAGGTGTTTATTCACCAAACTGGGATTTAATGCCCATTAGAGGTGATAGATAAATGGTTCTGGAACATCACATCATCTGTATATTCATCGAAAAGGTAATGAAGGTAATGGGTTTCATCTATTCTATATAACATATCTCATGTACAAGTATCCCTGAGCTTTTTGGGCACTGCATTACATCTTATTTTCTTGATTTGTTGATCTTTAGAAAAAGTATTTTGTTTTCCTTTTCCTTTTAATTTTTATCAATAGCTGAGAACCAAAAACATCACTAAGTCATTACCTCTTGCAAAAATACATCTTCCAAAATACTTATGTATTACATAAATAATACATAATGATTACTTATGAAATAGTTTCTAAAGGAAGCCTATATGTTAAATATATTAATGCTATTTCTTCCTTATTTTGGTAATGGATTTTTATCCATTAACTAACCCTCCATCTTCTCACATAATTACCACTTCTTTTTTTAAGAGTTTAGTTATTTACTCACGAGAGACACAGAGAGAGAGATAGAGATAGAGATAGAGATAGAGATAGAGATAGAGATAGAGAGAGAGAGAGAGAGAGAGCAGAGGGAGAAGCAGGCTCCATGCAGGGAGCCCGACGCCGGACTCGATCCTGAGTCTCCAGGATCAGGCCCTGGGCTGGAGGTGGCGCTAAACCACTGAGCCACCCAGGCTGCCCACCATTTCTTTTTTTGTGATGAGAACATATAAAATCCACTCTCAGCAACTTTCAAGCATACAAGTTTTGTTAATTATAATCACTGTACTGTATGTACATTAGATCTCCTGAATTTATTTAACATATAATTGGTAGTTTTTATCTTTTAACTAACACTTTCATTTCCTCAAGCCCCAGGTGGGGAAAAAAAGCTTGCTACACAATAGATGTTATGATTATTGAACTTGGCAATTTGTGGGGCAAATACAAAGACTCTCCTGATTAAACGAACAGATTAAGGCAAAATGGAGACTGAATACATTTTGTCTGAATGCCAAGCAGTGTGCTTTTACGTTAGTGAATTTGCAACTAATAGGCCTTTAAAGTTTATTTATTTTTTTATGTATGACTTTAAAAGAGATATTAGTATGATTAAAACCATATTTTAGGAAGGTTTATTGCTGACAACTAGACTTCTATCTTCTTATCAAGAGTCAGGGTTAGGGGCACCAGGGTGGCTCAGTGGTGGAGTGTCTGTCTTTGGCTCAGGTCATGAACCGGAGGTCCTGGGATCGAGTCCCGCAACAGGCTCCCCGCAGGGAGCCTGCTTCTACCCTGCCTATGTCTCTGCCTCTCTCTGTGTGTCTCTCATGAATAAATAAATAAAATCTTAAAAAAAAGTCAGGGTTACAATTGTGCAGATGATTTTACTGCTGACAATGGGTTTTTAATTGTATGATCAAGATAAGTCCCTATTATGTTCTCAGGTAGCTGACCAAACTGTCCCACTAACTGACCCCATGATATATTGTTTTAAGAGACTTGACCACACATTGATTGAGCCATAAATTAAGTCTTTCACCTTAATCCTCATATGTAAGGAGTGTTCTACACGGTCTTAGATTTTGGTGAAACCAAGGTTTGGACTTTGAAATCTCTGAGCTTTGATTATTGATATTAACCTCCAGTTAGTTCCCTGTGACCAAATTATTGCTTATTAGATTTCTCATAGAGTTATCCTATAGAAATTCCAAGTTTTCTTCAGAAAATTAGGACTGAACATGCCCAGCGTCACCATTTCCATAACACTACCCTTTCTCACTGAAATAATTTGACCTGCTTTAACTTTGATATCAGATATGGTTGCTTCTCAATAAAAATATGTTAATGATTGAGTTTCTGAGTAAAGTTTACAATGTTCTTTAAATGACAAAAAAAATGAAGCTATCTGGGTGAGGAAAACGATTCTAGTTAAAAAGCAAAAGACGTGTTGAATTCAACTGTAATAATAGAGTTAAGTTGAACACAAGGTTTCGACCCAATTTGCTGTGCAAAAGTGATGGTTACAGGACAAATACGTATATGATGATAATTTCTTTTTGCTAATCAATGTTTCCCTTGTGATAATATTGCAGGCAGAAAGTTAATATACTCTAGAAGTCTATTTAAAGATGTAAGGAAGGCTGCACTCAGAGTACTACAACTAGGGAAGGTTGGGGCACTAATAAGGCACTGCTGCTGGTTATATACACGGTTCTGTACTGCTTGTCTCAGTCAGACAAGACCAAATAGGCAGTACATTTCAACCTTATGAGCTGTAAAGTGGCTGGATCTTGAAACTGTTTTTCTCACCTAAGGAAAATCAAGGCTATTTTGATAGAGGCAAAGGAGTAATTGTAATTTATCAGTCACCCAACCAAAAAACAAACAAAAAAACTCTTGAGAGTGTTAGGTGTAATTTATTAATTGTATAATTATTCCAGAACAATAGGCATAGTAATCCAGGAGAGTCCTGGGTATAGAACTGGAATATCCTGTCACACTGCATCCCAATGGCTAATTAAAAAAAAAAAAAAGATGATGGTCATTACTGAAATAACATTATATCCACTAGGGAAAAGGAGGGATCACCACCTTATTGCTAGGTGGCATAGAAGTCTAGGTTTCTATTTGGTCTCCGTTGATCTCTAAAGGAGGGGTCTCATTACTTCTGAGCAAGAGTAGGTGTTCCAGCTCATCACTGTGCTCTCCTTGATACCACTGGAGCTGGCAGGATTGAAGCTCCTTGTTATTGTTTCCCATGTGATTTCTACCAAAACCATGGTGCTGAGGCCTCCTTACTGTTAAAGGATGTTAAAGCTCAACTCTGGATTAGTCCTCCTTCGATATCTTCTCAGAAGGATATACAAGACACCTCTTTTCTTCCAGGTGCCAGTGAAAGTTCAGACTCTTCCTGGCGTCTCTCCTGACAACTAGAGTGGTGAGGGATCTTTAAATAGCAGGCAAGGACAAAAGTCCTGGTTCCCTTCTCCATCTTTTCTGACACCACCCAGTGTGGACATTGAAGTGCTTCACTACAGTCTTATAAGGGTGAAAGTCCAGGCTTCCCAGGGATGTCTGGGTGGCTCAGTGGTTTAGCATCTGCCTTGGGCTCTGGGCGTGACCCCAAGGTCCTGGGATCGAGTCCAGGGTCAGGATCCCCAAAGGGAGCCTGCCACTCCCTCTGACTATGTCTCTGCCCCTCTCTTTGTGTCTCTCATGAATAAATAAAAACACTTAAAAAGAAAAGAAAAATAAATTATTAAAAAAAAGGCTGGTCTCCCCCACTCAGCCTTGGTACAAGCTGGCATGGGGCCATAGTTTATGTGTCTTTTGCTGCAGAGTGGTTATCTATTATCTAGACTTTTCTGTCTTGTTAGAATGTTTGTTACTAGTTCTTTGGATAGAAAGAGATGGGTTTTGTTTGGCATTTTTTGTGTATACCTAGTGGCCTTTCCATATTACTCACTTCTACAGCAACCAGTCTGGGATATATAAAGCAGAAAAAAAATAAAGCAAAACAAAAAAATCCTCACAACCCAGAAAACTCACACTGTGTTGTTCCTTGGGTCCCAAGTTTTCTAGACAATTCATATTTCTATGCCTTTCAGAGTTTTATGTTTTCTTGTTGTTATTTATATCAAGAACAAACAAAAAAAGGAAGGTCTAGAGTTTTTAATTGTACTTAGAAAAGAATAGGGGAAGATACATCTCTTCTATCTTCCTGGAGGCAGAAGTCTCAATTACAAAATATTTTGAAAAAAAAAAAACAAAAGAAAATAGTTTAATCTTTGGGGAAAATACACGATGTCATGATCTCAACTTGGGGCTCTTTTGAGTGCTTACAGAGTTCGCTCGATAGTGTCTTTTTTAAAGATGTCAAATAAATAAATTTATTAATTATTAGTTTATTAAAATGTGATCAGTTTAATAATCATTAGTTATTCTTTGGGTGAAATGTTGGTTGCCTTTGTACATAGGCCTTTAAAAATTACTTTTAAAGTTAATTTGGTTAAGTAGTTTACATAGCTGATGAAGAGTATACATATAAAACTACAGTGTAAACAAAACAACAAACAATACAGTACAAAAACAAATGTCTTAAATTTGTGGAAAGAACTATTTAAGCAGTATGACACAATTTTTGGTAACCGTGTCATGCATGATTCAAAATACGTTATATTTCAACTTATAAATTAATAGAAATTCTCTGGAAAACTATGCTAAATTACTGATAGAATTCAAATTTGACAAAGAGAATGATGTCAAAGCTCCACTGAAGAGATTGAATGAAATTGTTTCTTAAAAGAATACCCAAGGGAGAAAGATATGTTTAAATGTATATATTATATATATTTAAATTTACATGTTTTAATATATATTACATACATATATATTATTTGTATTATATGTGATTTTTAATATAGGACTACATTACTTTATCCATATATCCAAAACAAATATTTTCAAGTTAGCCAAAAAGGTTTTGGTGTGAATTTTCATTAAGAAAATAGTGCTTATTTTATATTCATTGTCAATTTGTAGTTAAGTGTGTGCAATGATACAAAATGCTTAATTTTATTTCAAAAAGTTTCCTAAACAGTGTATTAACTCAGTCCATGACTGGAAATTTGTAATTAATTTTAAAAGTTGTTCATTTAAAAAAAAACTATAATATGACAATGGGATCATTTAAGTATGCTGCTTAAATTTTCTTTGAAAATTTACTTATTTGAAAATTATTTTCATGTTTTAGTGCATAGATGTTAAGGATAGTTTCACATATTTTTTCAATAACATAATTTTCTTCAGAATTCTACATTCAACTCCAGAGATAACTCATTAATACTAGAGTTTTCTCTGATAACTTTTCCCCCTTCATTTGTGTATCTAATTCATTTATAAAGATGTGCAGGGCATATTCTACAGAACTTCTGTATATGTGTGTGGATATTTGTTTCTCATGGCCTTAACCAATATTAAATTCACAATATCCAGAATGTTGGTGTGTTATCAGACCAATGGAAATAGGTTTTAAACATTGGAATATCACTGATAGACGAGAGTAAGAACTATTTTTTTTCCCATAACGCAGACCTTACATGGATTACCTCAGTTAGTTCTCACGATAACCCTAGGAAATGAAAACTGTTTTCACACCCCTTTTCTAGATGAGACACCTGAGGCTTCAGAAGAGATGAAGTAACTTGCCCAATGACACACAGCTCTATGTTTCTAGGATAAAGACAACTTTTTCTCTTTAATTTTGCATGAATGTTAGCATGGTATGTAATAGACATGATTAAAAGCTTGCCATCCAAGCCACTAATCATCGATTGAGTATAACCAACCTTGATCTAAATATCTAGTTGCAGATTATAAAGACAGAGAAGGAATGTGTGTAAGGGAGATAACAATCCTTAGTGATGTTAAATGAACTGACTTTAAGCCCACAGTCACATTTCTTGGAAGCTATAATTTTAATGAACAAGTCTATATACGGTATGACTGATCATAATGAATGGAATATATTAGGAATAAATCATTCAATTCTCAAAAGGGTAATTGATTCCTGCTAGAATTGAATCAGGTATTATTATAATTTCCATTTCAGAAATCGGGAAATTAAGGTATAAGGGTGTTCAGTAAGCTGGTCAAGGATACACAAAGAGAATAAAATTTTGAACTATAACTCAGGCTCCCGGTCTACATTTTCAGCTGCTACATATCATATACATGCTTTTTTGCTTTGTTTTTTCTTTTTAGAAAAATAAATTGGATCTTCCCTGAAACCCCCATTCATTAGCTATAATGATGATAAATAAGACATTTGAAAATGCCATTTTCCCTCACCAAGTCCCGAAAGTCTGTGTGATGTTTTAAGAGTAATCTCAGTTTTAGGAAATGAAATCATTAAAGGGGTATAATAAGAATATCAAAATTGAACCTCACTTCCCTCTACTCCTCTGGGAATCTTTTGATAGGGCTTTGTTCAAACCCAGGGTAAATACCTTAGAGCAGCAGTCCTCTGGGATTGTCATATATTGCCCAATTTGATTGTTTAAATAATTTTTTTAATACACACCCAAAAAGGCACAGATAAAATGTGTCAGAATGTATTTGTGCATATCATAAATCCATTTCACATCACCTCTCAGTGCTCATAGCAGGCAGAGTGCCATCTTGAACTTGGCTTTGATTTGAATATGGACTCTTGATCTTTTGAACAAAAATTAGTGACTATGGGCACTTTATATTAATTAACATACTTGCCTCCAACAGATTTGCTTTCAACAATTCTCTGGTGCTAGATATGAAAATAAATTGAAATTCTCAAACTATTAAACTTATGATTGGCTTCTGACAACTGCTATTTTCTGATCAGAGGTTGAGATCTGATTAATGAAGATGGCAGTTTCCTCTTTATTTTAATAGCTGAAACTAATGGCAATCCCATGTCCCTGAAGCTTGAACCGTAGAATGGATCAGAAAGAGAAAAACTTTGGAAAGTCAGCTTTACAGCATATATTTTTGAGGGGATCTGAAGCTACTTTTCCAAAGCATACTTATGAACATTTTTCCCTTTATGTTAGTCTAATTTATTTTCTTGTCGGAAGAGGGAAATAATTTCCTGTAGTCTATTTATAGTTTCATTTCTCTTGTTCACTAATTTGTTAGACAGTTTTGAATGCACTGAAGAGTGCTACAGGTTCTACATTTTATATTGTTTTTTCGACAATGAGACTTCTGTCCTCCTAAATATTTTTATAATTATTTAACAAAGTTTTCTGTCAGCACTATTTTTGTTCCTTATTGTTCCTTAATCCTATAATTCTCAAGTTTTAACCAAATGTATTATCACAGTTTCTCTGACTGTAGCTTGTTGCCATCACAGCATATCAGGCTTTTGAAGAAAATTTAGTGTTATGTCATGTTGCAGGGTGCTCTTTAGAATCTGGCATTTTTATACAAGCCCATTTTTGTTGAGATGACAGTGAGGGCCTCAGAACCTATCTCTAATGGAGGCCTCAGGCAGACAGTTTGATTGGATAAGATATGGCTTGAGTTACAGAGGTGATTTGTCTTGAAGCATTCTGTATATGGCCAGCACACCACAATTTACTAGTTTATTTAAATGGTTTGGTGTGTTAAAGGTAATTTATATTAATATCTTTCCATTGCCCTTTGTTTTCTCCAATGCATACTATTTATTTCATCCTAATCTTTCATAGTATCCAATGTATATTCCATGCTTGAAGGCTCACTGTATCTTTAGGTCAGGTCTTCATTACTTGAATTCAAAGGACATTTTGCTAAAGGTAGAAATTAGTCTAAATTGAGACAAAACACTGATGGTTAATGGGTATATCATTAATTTTCCTCTCTTAAAACAATTGTATCTTAATAAAAACCTCTAGGACATTATTAGAAAAGATTGCCTGATATGTAAATATTAGTCACTGTACTAAGGCCATATAAATAGATAAAGATTAGAAATAAAAAAATAAATTCTGCTCTGTGCTAAGCCCTTATTTGTATTATACAATTATCTCTCACCATTTCCCTATCATAGAATGTTACTTCTGAAAAAAATATAGCCCGTAATACAAATCTACAATATTTTAGAGATAGCTTTCAATAAAGATTTAATTATGATTTCTTAAAAAAGATTTATTTATTTATTTTAGAGAGAGAGCATGAGAGCACAGAGGTGGGGAGGAGCAAAAGGAGAGGGAGAGGGGGAGAACTTCAAGCAGACTTCCTGCTGAGCACCAAGCCTGATATGGAGCTCCATCTCACAACCCTGGGATCATGACCTGAACCAAAATCAAGAGCTGTATGCTCAACCAACTAACCCACCTTAACACCCCAGATTTAACTATGCTTTTACACAAAACATAGAAATAAGATTTTACTGATAAGGTTAAAAGGTATGTTGTCTCTGTTTCAGTCTCCTGATGACTAAAGTACCTTTTCTTTCTCAGAAAGCAAGTTTCCTGCTTATCATTTCAGTTTCAAGTGCATCCTAAAAAAATAAAAATTTTTTTTGCTTTATTTTAAGTGTTTAAGTTGGTCTATAAACTTAATAACATTAGGCTTTATTATATTGACAGGGCAATTACAAGCCTCTTGTGCATTTTCTTGTGGCATGTGTATTTTTTGTTAAATAATCAGTCTTTTTGAGAAGTTCACAACATTAACTAGTTTTTTTTTTAACAATGGTGTACTGACACTTCTTTACTATTGTTTCTTTCAGCTTGCACATAACATATGGAAATATATTAAGTATAAAATGGCCAAAAATAATCTAAATTGGTGTGTATTTTTATGCTGAAGTAGAAATGGATAAGAGAAATATCTATAAGTATCAACCAAGGGAAAGTAAGAAGAATGTGAAACTCTGAGCAATCAAACCATTGATCATCTATAGGAGTCAAGTTCCACTGTTAACTTTCAAAGCTTTGAATAGGTAATGGAGGACAACACATTTAATTATTAGGGTTGTATAAGTGCAACCTGCAACATCATGCTGAAAAGTATACTTTCACAGGTAGGACTGTGGCTCAAAATTCTATAAGCACTCACCTGAAGTAAAAGTACTAGATTCAAAATGGTTTGTTGTAACATTTAATGGTATTCCCATTTAAGAAATAATTATTGAATATTTACTATGTATAAGATACTAAAGAGAGGAATAAAACAAACAACCAATAACAAAAACATCTTCAGCCAATTGATTTTCTTTATAGTAGGAATAAAAACAGAAAATTAAGTTCATTTTAAAGTAGAGCAGGATAAATGTCTTTGGGACACAGGGAAATGCCTTTGGGATACAGGGAATACAAGGGGTAGGAGAAAACTATTTCAGAAACTGTGCTTTTAGTTCAGGTATATAAGTCAACATTAATTGGTTGAAATTATAGGTATTTTAAATCCACTGCCATTTTGGATTGAGCAGGAAGGAACCATATAAGAAAAATAAGGGGAATCTGGGCAGGTGTGAATATCACCTATGTTTTTAAAAATGACTGAGGATACCACATAGAAAGGAAGTGAGGTGGGGACAGGGGGCAAGACAGCCCCAAGGTGCAAAAAAGAAGTTTAGCTGAGTAGATAGATATGCATAATAAATGTCAAACTGGATTGGGTCAGATATCCTAGCAGCCAATTTTAGCAGCAGCTCAATATAGGGAGCAGAATAATGGCTCCCTAAAGATGTCCTAAACCTTGGAATCTGTGAATTTGCTACATAACATAGCAAGAGGGCTATGTTAAGGTGGTAGGTGCTATTAAAGCTGCTAATTATCTGCATTTAATATGGAGAGATTATCCTGGAACATCCAGTTGGGACCTAATCTGATTACCAATGTTCTTTAAAAATACAAGAGGGAGCCTAAAGCAAAGGCCAGAGAGATGAGATATAAAAAGGATTCCATCTACCGTTGCTAGCTTTGAAAACTCAGGAGGCCATGAACCAAAGAATACAGGCACTCTAGAAGCAGAAAAAGGTAAGGAAATAAATTCTCACCTAAAGTATCCAGAAAGAAACGAAGCCTCGTTGATACTTTACACAGCCCAGTAAGACCATTTTGGACTTGTGACCTACAGAACTGTATGATAATACACTTGTGGTGTTTTTAGCTATTATAATGGTAGTTATCAGTTACAGAAGTGGTAGAAAACTAATACACTCCACAGGTCATTTATTACTTACATCCGAGGGATTCCCAGTATTAACAGCCCTAGAACTATCAGCTATGTGATCTCTTCATTTTAATAACAAGTTTTTACAGGCCTCTAACTTAATATGCTAATTGTATATTTAATATTTGTATTTGAAATAGTATAAAATGACCAAAAATAATTTAAATTGGTGTGTATTTAATACCCACCCCATCATATACAAAGCTTTAAAAGGAGAGGTACTTATTTATTTAGTTGACAGCAATGCTTGATGTGTTAATTGACTTGCAGTTTGACTTCTGTCAATAACTTAATGAAGCTTCACTTATGATAGCACATAAAATGTGAAAAAGGTGTCTCCCTGACATGGAATTTTAAAGGATTTCAGAAGGCTAGACATCAGGAAAATATCATCTTCATGACCCTGTAGATGTATCATTTATAATAGGCTATAAAATAGTACCAGTGGGTTCCAGGGAGAGACACTGATCATGAGACAACCACAACTGTCACAGAATTAGTGGTAGACCACGTGGTGAAAGCCTTTCTGCACTTGGTGATTCAACTTCATTTATTGAACAATTAGTGCTTGCCAGTCACCTAATATAGCCTTGAATGTCTTGATGTTAATTATAGCCTACTATATTTATGTAGTTTTCACTCATCTCCTGAATGTCAACATACTAGATTTCTTTGGATCTACAGCTCCAATTCAATCTCCACAAAAAAGAGATTACTTTGAGTAGAGTCCCATATTGGCATCAAGGGTATTACATTTGGAATCCAAATGGAAATAGACATTGATAAAGGAAATTATTTATTTGCTTTTTAAAGATTTTATTTATTTATTAGAGGGGGGGGCAGGAAGCAGGCTCCATGCCGGGAGCATGACGTGGGACTTGATCCTGGGTCTGCAGGATCACACCCTGGGCCCAAGGGAGCGCTAAACCACTGGGCCACCCAGGCTGCCCTATTTGTGTTTGTTTTGTTTTGTTTTTTGTTTGTTTGGTTTTTGTTTGTTTGTTTGTTTGTTTATTTGTTTTAAGGAAATTATTTGGGAATGCTTTGGGGATCTATTTTTGGGGGAGAAAATGGAAGGAGAGAGGATTGGTCAAAGAGAAGTTGAATTGCAATATGGCTCAAAGAAGGCCTTCCCTCTTTGGTGAGGACTTCTGGAGCTGAAAATGAGAAAAAATGGGCTTCTAAGTTGTTTCACATTGAGGTAAGGGGTTCTGGCTTTCTGCCCTCCACACTGACCAATTTTTAGATGCAAGCTGCCCATGGAAGGAGGCATTACTTTGGACAAGACCTACTTTTTTTAGCTTAAGTAATCTCGAAAGATGTCAGGGAGATAAAAGCATTCTTCTGGCAGTACTCCCCAGTTGCTAGGGAAATGATTTCCTCATTCATTAAAGATCTGTGTAGCACATCATAGTAATCCATCTCCATGGGGTAAAACTGAAGCAGAGTGGTATTAAAACACGATATTATCTAAAGAACTAACCTTTCTGGGTCTTTAAAATAAGAAGACCAGATTTCACAATACCCCTGAAAACTCCTTTTTTTCTCTCACATTTTTTGATTTTCTTTTTCCTGTTGACTTAGAATTTTATTATACAAAATATTAGCAAGATTAGAAACTGTACACTTACCAAATTCAAACTTCATTTTTAAAATTCCACTTTCATAAAGTTGTCAAGAAAATTAAATTCAACTTCAATTTCCTCTGAATATTAAAATCACATTTCAGTAACTGTATTTTAATCTGATAATCAATGATTATTCCATGAAGCAAATTACTTACTGCAAATTCCCCACAAATAATTCCAAATAAAGTAAGCAGTAAGTTTTAACACAGTTCAGGGTAAATTTTTTCATATTTCTCAAAAATAATTAATAGAGAACATAAATGCGATGGATACCATAACTTCTTTGCTCTAAGGAAAACGTACTCTTGCAAATGGTGTATGCCTGGTCCTCAAAAAGCCCAGGAAAAATTACAATATCTCTTGCAGTTTCTTTTTCTTGCTTCCTTACTCATGTTTGACTAAAACTAAATTTGCAGGCTTTTAATTATCCTGCAGCTTGAATTCAACCCGTGATAAGTAGTTATTTAATTTGCTGTCAGCTTTAACTACCCTCAACTGTGACAGAGCAATACAGCATTATCTTCAGCAGCACTAATGAATCAGAGTAGCTGTGATCTGGAGTAATGGTGTTTTTTTATTGTGCTTGAGATGACCTCTACATAAGTAAACACATGATATTTCAATATTTGGCATAATTAATGCTAGGGTATTTTTATACTGAAGACTGCTAGTTGGCCAGGAGGTTTTTAGACCAAAAATGTTCATATTCATTAATTATTAATTAATTTAGTAAATATTTACTGAAGCCTTCCCTTCATAGGATGCGGTTGCAATAACATGAAAGATGGTAGCAGCTTGGACTAGAGTGGTGCTAAAAGATAAAGATGTCAGGGTTTGTGGATTAGATTTGCAGAGTGAGGGAAATACATAAACATAAATGAAGATACCATGATTTCTGGCCTATGCAACTAAAAAAAATGTGATTGTTACTATCAAAGTTGGGAAAGATTGTGAAAAAAGAAGGTTTAGAAAACATATCAGTAATTCAGTTTAATACAAATTGATCTAAAGTGGTATTTTTCTCATTAGCTCATCACATAATAATGAATAATTCATTATTGTTCACGGTAAAGAAATTAGCAAATTAATCCTCTTATGACATATACTTAGTAATAGTCATAAAATATATCAAATATGCATTTTTTAAGAGTTGAGTGAGCAGAGAAAATGGGTTTTAACGCGGATAAATATATATTACTTACAATGGTGAGCCTTCAAAACTGGAAAATGCCTCCAAAATATGAAATTCTAACATTAAAAAGATCAAAACATAGCACTACCTTTGATATAATAAAGTTTATTTTTTTCTAGATCTCTTCAACCAGTTTGAGATTATTCTTGCTTATGCAATAATTACCCCAACTCTTTAGTATAAAGTTTGAAAAGCAAGGTAGTAGAAAGTCAAACTACCTTTGTCTACTAGAGGAACTGTTTATTTTTCTGAAATTGTCATAGTCTCACATATGTATTTTAAAATATAGCTTAAATTATTTTCAATAAGATTTTTTCACTTCTTTGTTTACTGATAAAATAGGTATTTGTAAATAAACTTATCTGCTCCCCTGATATCTCAGTATTTGTATAATATTCTTTACCTCTAATGTTCTCTTTCCATGTTCATTTTCCTTTCCTCTGCATATCTCACTATATTGTCCTATTAAGCTATTATATTTTACTACACTCCTTACTAATTTTTTTATCATGTTCTTTCCCTTTAAGGAAAAAAAAATCAAGGTAAAGATAAGAACCTATCTTTTGAATTGGCAAAAAATGACAATGCAAAGATCACAGAATGTAGACTTACATAACTTAAATTCATTGTAAAACACGGGGAATTCATTATAATTTTTACACAAATATGATTTAAATTATATTTGAGTTCATTTTTCCAGTCTAAAATCATTTGAAATATATAAATTAGTAGTTAGAAGTTGAAGTGCAGGGACACCTGGGGGCTTATTTAGTTGACTCTTGAGTCCTGAGATTGAGCCCCAATCAGGCTCTGCACTCAACTGAGATTCTGTTTAAGATTCTTTCTCTCCTTCTGTCCTTCTGCCCCTTCTCTCTCTCTCTCTCTCTCTCTCTCTCTCTCTCTCTCTGTCTTTGACAGTAAAAAAGAGAAAAACCTGGCTCCCCAGCTCCAAAATGTTAGGGAGTAGCCCCCTTTAATGGCTATTAAATAAATCACAGAAACTCACCAGACTACAAAGAAATGTGTCATTAAAGTGATATCAGTAGTCTCTGCTCAAACCAAGACCACACATGAATCTCTAGTCCATGGGCTACCTGACTAGGCTCACAGAAATTCCAGATGTAGAGAAATATTATGGAGGAGATATTAACCAGAAAGAAGGGAACACCTTGTTTGGGCTCATGATATTTACAAGAACATCTTATTTGTTATTATGATAGTTACAAGTCCACCATGTTTGTTCTAAACATCCACCCTGATATTGACAAGAAATTTACCCAGTTCCCTGGTCAGTTTCCCAAAAAAGATAGATGTAAAAGTCCCTGATGGCAGCCTGTGGGGATCCTTCCACTTTTGAGAGCTTTCTCTGTATCTCTGCTTAATAAATTTCTATCACTTTGTTCACTCTCTATTGTCCGTGAGATTCTTTGACTTTATGAGACAAGAACCAAGCTCTCCCATACCAAGTTGATATATATGCATGTTGAAAATTCTTGGAAACATATGGTAAGTAATGTTTCAGCAGGTGAGTGATTATTATCAACTAATTGTACCTGTGTGTGTGAAGAGGCTGACTGGATACAAAAGTAAAGACTATATAATGTGGCAAATGACAGAACTAGAGCTCTTCTACATTCTGACCTGGCTAAAGACAAAAGGTCACTTTGCTAATAAACCTAAAACCAAGTATAAAGCATGTCAGTATGGCAGCGTAAATTGCATAAATAAGACTAATAATTAGACTTCTGTGCAAGTCCCTTTTCACATTCTTTATGCTTTCCTAACTCTGTCAGGTATCTTACCCCTTAGAGAGAAATTTGATCAAGCAGATGTTTACTCTTAAGAATAGCCATACTTAAATGTATGCATAGAATTTTTTTCTCATTCAGGGTATAATGGACACTAATGCAAGAAGATATTAGTAATCAGGACACTTGCCATTGCAAAAAGTATGTATTAAAATCAAAGTGCGATGTTAAGGTTCTATTTCCTTACATAGTTTCTTGTTTTAAGAGGTAAGAAAAACTCAATATATCTATTTGATGATTAACTTTAAAATTAACCTCCTCCAGTGTCCTATAAAAATTAAGTAGGTAAAACAGGAAAAACATATTTTTCTTCTTAATGCTGAGATCTAGGAGATTTAAACAAGGGAAATTAGATATCCTGCCCACTCAGCTCTCAGAAACAGACTTCTAAGCTGCACTATTAATTAGTATAATTTAAAGTATATTTTAGAGTTTCAGAGTATAAGGTCATCTGGCAATCAAATTTTTGTAACCCACATCATTCTTATCTCGCCTTCTATTTCCAGTAACTCAAAATTTATCTTCTAATAAGTTGGTGTCATGCTATATCTAACTACACATCTAATTATTATGCATCTTCCTAAATCCTTCTGCAACTCCTTACTGAGGAGTTACCTCTTGAACATGGAAAACATCGTCTTCATGATCTACATTATGCTTTGCAATTTAACTTCACCAAACCCTAAGCTGCAAATGCATCTCCACATATATAGTACAGTTTCATACATTTGATTTGTCTATCTTCAGAACTCATGGAAACCACGATCCAGGATGGATTAGAGTTCTTCCTATAGATTTCTACAAATGACTTGTAAAGGGCTTAAGTCATGCCAAGTGCTCTCTAAGGCATGATGTACATAAAGTCTTTTATTCTTCGTAACAGCCCTACATGTAGTAGGTAATATTATTCCCCAAATAAAGAACTGAGGTACAGAGAACTTTGGAAAAAGTCATGTCTTTTTTTTTAATTTTTTTATTTATTTATGATAATCACAGAGAGAGAGAGAGAGAGAGAGAGAGAGAGAGCAGAGACACAGACAGAGGGAGAAGCAGGCTCCATGTACCGGGAGCCCGATGTGGGATTCGATCCCAGGTCTCCAGGATCGCGCCCTGGGCCAAAGGCAGGCGCCAAACCGTTGCGCCACCCAGGGATCCCCATCAGTCTTATAAGTGGTAAAAATGGGTTAAATTTAGAGAGTTTGGGGTCAGAATTTCTGTCCTTACCCACTACACTGTAGAGGACTTCATGTCCATTGCTATCATTCCATTAACCCTATCACATTATACTTATGTGTTCATTGTCTTTCTCTTCTGTCTGTTTCTTGAGGACAAGGGCCTATTTTGCCGATCCTGTGCAAATAAGTGCCTATCATAGTACTTACTTCTCAATAGTGCAATATAAAGGTTTCCTGAATTAAGTTTTCAAGAAACGTTGATTATATATCTATTGTGAAGTTTCTTACACTAAATTTTTTTGAAGGATTAAAGGTACATAGTAAAGGGAAAGAGGAATGAGGGAAGAAAAAAAGACCAATTCTAGTGTATTGGGAAAATATAGTTAAAAATCTAATCTCCCACAAAGGTAGTAGGGAAAGAAAACACCTTTATTATTGAACAAACAGTAAACCAGAACATGATGCTCATCTGCTAAGGGAATCTGCTAAGAAATTGTAAAGATAGAAATCTCATCCTTTCATTTGGCCAAGCAGCTATATTTTGTTAAATACATGCATGTTTTTGAGATGAACAACTAGTTCTCAAGTAAGAAAACTGACAACACCATTTGTCCCATGTGATATATCCTCATTTTACCTGGAATCTGTGTTATGTTAGTGAATTGGCTTTGCCTAGTGGAAAGACCAACCTCTAATACTGTTAATACTAGGAAGTAGTTTTGCATCTTGGAGCAAAGTGCTGCCCACCAAAGTCAAGTTCTTGCCCTCCTATTTGAGAAATGGGAAGACAGGGGAGCTATCTTCCTTAATGTTTGTATTTCATAGAGATTGCTCCCAGGATCTCCAGAAAGACATTCCCAGGTCATAAAGCTGACAAAATGCCAATTTAGTCTTCAGAAGTATTTATGTACATTTCAGAGCAGAAAGTACTTACAGTAACTCTAAGATAAATGCTCACTGAAAAAGGAGCGTGGGGAAATACCTTCCCTGATTTTCAACAGGGAGAATTAAGGCTCTCATTTTTAATTTGTATTTGTCCTTACACGGGGAGCCGCTGAAAAATAGGTCAGAGGGAGTGTGGTATGTTGGGAAGAATATTGAAATCTACTAGGACCAGATTGGTTACTTACAAGCCTTTTCCTTAGAGGCAGCATTTAATCTCTGTGGGGCTCTGCTTTTCATTTGTAAAGTAAGTTGTACTAGTTATTACCTAAGGTCACTTTCAGATTTATTGCTCTATTTCAAAATCATGAAAAAATCAAGGGTTCGGTGAGGATGACAGGTGGTGTTTTTTGTTTTTTTTTTTCATGTCCACACTTGTTTGGAACTTTTAACTACTCTGATCTAAGATACAGTCAATGACCACTGAACGCCTATAGACTTAAATCATAAGGAAATTAGAAACATCCGATCTCTATAAAACACTTAACACACATGTTTAAAAACTTTTGCCAACCTAAGTGTGCGCTGAAAGAAAAGACTACTTACTTTCATATTACTGAATAGTAATGAATAATGGACCACAAATGAAGCTTTTTTTTATTCTTTCTTTTTTTAAACTGTAGAGACTAAGACTAGAATTGTGGCCTGGAATGTGGACTTGCATTGACTGCCACTCTGAGTCATGGGGATTTAGAAATATTATTTCCTTGTTCTTTGGACATGTATTAAGTGTCTAGATACTTTTCCCCCTTTTGTTTCTTAGCAAGGAAAATTCTGTACAAACAATGGATGCTAAAAAACAAAATACTTTTGGGGTTTTTAAATTTGAGAACATTCTTACAGAGTTTTAGTTTGTGAAGAAAATTCTGGTGGCCAAGCTAAGAGAAAAACTTTTAACATTTCTGCTAAGTAAATGTTTACAGGAAAAAAGAATACTACAGTTGACAAGATAAACATCCCAGAAAACACACACACAACTGTATTTGATGGCCTATGCCCCCAGTGTTTGAAAGGCTTTTCTTCTGAGCCTAATTCCCAAAAGGGGAAAAAGGATCCTAAAGTAGTAACATATATGAAACTATGTAAATAGTAAATCTATACATTCCCTGGGAGCAAGTATGTTATCATGCACTGTTTCTGTGAGGGTTTGTGACCATTTCAGTGCTACAGACTAAATAAGGCAACTTCAGGGCAAAGGAGGTTACTGTATCCATTTAGAATACTTTGAATATCTCAGAGAAATATTTTAAATATCTGGTCCCAATGTTTTTCTTAGAGAAGTAAATGAGAAGTGACAGCAGTGAGTGAAAAATAGAATTGTTTTTGCAGAGTTATTTTGAACTCCTTTCCAAAGAGAATGACCACAATGTGTTCATTGTGGTTTTAATGGATTGTAATGAAAAATTTAGCTTTGCTTCCCATTAGCACATCCAAGCTTTACTGCTTCTGCATGAGCCCTACTGAATAAAGCTGTATCATGTCATTTTTCCATGCCTATGCTGTTATTACATGGTTGCTATCTTTATCTGCCTTTAACTCTCTGTCCTCAATCCTTAACTTCTCTTCCCTAATTCTACCTTAACTATATGAGCTATGGAGTTCTGGGGACACTCCTCTACCAGAGAAGTCTCTACATGGATAATACCTCCAACATTCTGATGTCTTTGTCAACTATCATATTCTTCTTTTTAATTCTTATTTATTTATAATAGTCACACACACACACAGAGAGGCAGATACACAGGCAGAGGGAGAAGCAGGCTCCATGCACCGGGAGCCCAACATGGGATTCGATCCCGAATCTCCAGGATCGCGCCCTGGGCCAAAGTCAGGCGCTAAACCGCTGCGCCATCCAGGGATCCCATCTATCATATTCTTAATAAGGGTTAGGGACCAATTTATTACAATTGTGAGCCCTTCTTCCATCACAAGGTAAGATTCATTATTGCATTCTATTGTAGTAAAATATATTTAGATATGTAACATATAAAATATATAAATACAATATGTAAAATATGTTATATTGTATATTTATACACAAAACATAGAATTTGCCATTTTAACTATTTTAAGTGTGATTCAGTGCCATTAATTACATTCTCGATATTGTACAACAATTACTACTTATTTCTGAAATTTTTTCATGAGCCCAAAATAAACTCTGTAACCATTAAGCAATAATTCCCCATTCTGCTTCCTCCCCACCCACTCCAGGCTCTGGTGACTTCTAATCTACTTTTTGGGTCAATCAATTTACAGATATTTTGGATATTCACATAATCGATATCATATACTATTTGTCCTTTAGTGTCTGGCTTATTTTATGGCAGAATAATAGTCCATTGTATGAATTTCTGTTTATCTGTTCATCTGATGAACACCTGAATTATTTACATCCTTTGGCTATTGTGAATAATCCCGCAGCAAACATTGGTATGCAAGTGTCTAAGTTCCTGTTTTCCATTATTTTGGAACAGATCTAGGAATGGAATTGTTGGACTATGCAGGTCCACTATGTTTACTAGAACTGCCCAGCTGTTTTCCACAGTGGCTGTACCATTTTATATTCCCATGAACAATTTACAAGGGTTCCATATTTTCTGCATCTTTTCCAACAGTTATTTTCTTTCTTTTTGAAAAATTAGTTTCCTTTTAGTGGGTATGAAGTGGTGTTTAATTGTGGTTTTGACTTGAATTTCATTAATGACCAGTGATATTGAACATCCTTCCATTTGCTAATTAGACATTTGTATATCTTTTTTGGATTGATATCCAAGGTTTTTTTTTTTTCTCTCATTTTATACACTTTTTGTTGTTGATTTGTAGGCCCTTTACATATTCTAGGTATTAAATACTTACTAGATACATGGTTTGCACAAGTAGTTTCTCCTGATCTTTGGATGTCTTTCACTTTTTTAATAATATCTTTGATGTTGTATTATAATTTTCCAGAGAACAGAGGCAATAGGATATACATTTATATTAACTTATGAAAAAAATGATTGTTGGTAGGGATTGTTGTGAATCTGTAGATCTTAACCATCATCTCATCCCTTAACCATCATCTCTTTATATATATCTGTATCTATACTGTTATCTATCAATCATCTATCCATCTATCATCCATATATACATATAGAAAGAGTATGGTGGGTGGGTGAGAGTGGGTGCTGTGTATAAAATGAATATTTTTGTTGAATATTTAATACACACACACACATATATATGTATATGCGAGAGAGAGAGAGAGAGAGAATTTGATCATGGAATTGTGGAAGCTCACAAGTCAAAACGTGTAGGATTGACTGGAGGGCTGAGGACTCAGAAAAGAGTTGCAGTTCCAGTCAAAAACCAGTCTGCTAACAAAATTCCTTCTTCCTCTGGAGAGTTTGGTCTTTTCTTTTCCAAAAAGCCTTCAAATGACTTGATGAAGCTGATCTACATCATGGAGGGATTAGTGTCTCCTTTACTCAAAGCCTACTGATTTAAATATTACTATCTTCTAAAAAATACCTCCAAAGAAACATCTAGAAAAAATGTTTGACCAAATATTCATGTACTGTACCATAGCCTGGTTGACATGTGAAATTAACTACCACAGGTACACAACTGTGTTTATTGTTGCTGTTGCTGTTGTTATATAGGTTAAATCTAATGTATCATTTTTCTTTTCTCTTTTCACTAGTGCTTTTAGTGTTCTATCTAGGTGAAGGGGATACGAGATACAAGCTTGTGGTTATGGAATCAATAAGTAAGTCACAGGAATTCAAAGTACATCACAAGGAGTACCTTCATTGGTATTTTAATAACATTGTATGGTAATATATGGTAGCGACACTTGTGAGCATAGTTTGTTGTATAGACTTGTCAAATCACTATGTTTTATATGTGAAACTAATGTAACATTGTGTGTTACATTATATATGATATATATGATACATATCATATATTTTTAAATAAAAATCTGATGCTCAATCCAAGGTGATGAATATTGACCCTTATATTTTTTTCTAAAAGTTTTATGAATTTAGCTCTTATATTTAGATTGCTGATCATTTTGAGCTAATTTTTGTATATGGTATGAGGTGAGGGATCCAATTTCATTCTTTAGTATGTGAAAATCCAGTTTTCCCAGCATCTTTTGGTCATCTGTTGAAGAGACTAAACTCTTCCTACTAATGGACTTGAAATCCTTGTTAAAAATCAATTGACCACAGGTAATAAGTTTATATCCAAACAGAGAGAGATGTGGGTCCAGGGGAGAGACAGGGAGAGATGGAAGTTAAAGAGTAAGAAAGATATTAAAATTGAGATTTACATTCAAACTGTGAAACTGAAGAGATAGAGATGGGTTTTAAACAATTACCAAGACCTTGACTTTCTGTTGTGGCTTAACTGAAATGGGCTTAGGATGGTTTATTACCAAAATACTGGGGCTTATACAAATATTGAAATCTTTATGCTCCTAGTGTTTTGCTAAAATACTAATGTAGTTACTAGGTAGAAACTCAATACCATCTTGAAATAACACAGAATCATTAAATGGTAATAGATGTTTAAATATTAATGGATAGATATTTGAAATAAGAAAGTAGAAGCCTGATGATCCTCAAACTACGGTTTCTGAATAATTGAATGTCTAAAGATACACAAATATTCCTTGTGTGTGAGGAAATTATGTACATGTTTACTCTTTCTATTTCTCTTTGATATTTAATCAATTTTAAAGACTCTGTAATAAACCTTTCTTTTTAGAAAGATTGAACCCTGTCCTGTTCATTTTTCCTCTGTACCTAACACAATTTCTTGTGTCTAATAAGCACTTATTATTTATTGGTTGAGTTAATATGTCAAATATCTTCTGTTTCTAGCTACTCTCTGTTCTTCTCTACCATATTCCCACCCTAGAATACTGATCAGATTTATATCATTTGGTACTTTCATATTCTTTTTCCTCTGAATTTCCATTTATTTTGACCAATAGGGAGCCCTGTCAGGAGATTAGAAGGTGAAATCAGCATATTTATTCCACTTCCCATCTCTTTGCTAGGTCATCAACCTGGCATCATCCCTAACCTAAAGGTCATAGTCATCTTACAGGGAAATAAACAAAAGCAAGAAACCCAAAATTTTGAGTGAACTTTCTCCTTCAGGGTCCAATGACTACCCTTGAGTCCTGGTACTATTTTGTTTGTTTGTTTTTGGTACATCCTGACACTCATTATTACATAGTTTCTTTATAACTTGCATGTGTATCCCACTTATGCTGGAGCTATAATTGATAATTTCATGGCCATTTATAATGCTGAATGGCTTATTAAAGTAAATATCCTATAAACAAGCAGCATGTAAATACTAGCTTAATGTGGTTTATCTTATTAACATAACTTCTGCAGTTGAATTTCTCTTCCTTCCTGTTAATCTATGTGATACATAGAACAAAAAGATGATAGCATAGTGTTTTTCTCTTTTAGACACTTAAGGAATGAGCAAAGGGAAAAGAGAGAGGGAGGCAAATCAAGAAACAGACTGTTAACTATGGAGAACAAACTGATGGTCACCAGAGGGGAGGGCAGGGACAGGGGAAATAGGTGATGGGTATTAAGGCATGCACTTGTCTTTAGCACTAGATGTTGTATGGAACTGCTGAATCACTAAATTGTACACCTGAAACTTATATTACACTGCATGTCAACTAACTGGAATTTAAATAAAAACTTAGAAAACCACAAAAATTGTTATCAAAATATAAAATAAACACAAAATTTTACTCTTTCCTCTCCATAAACAATAAACCTTTTGAAGCAGACAGGTCTAAAAAGAAGAAAGTTCTTCACAGGTCACTGCATTTAAAGTATAACTCCCTCCAGGAAACTGCTTTTTACAAGTATTATCTTAAATACTCTTCAAAAAATCTTGGACATCAATCTATAATAATGTTTTTTTTTTTTTATGATAGTCACACAGATAGAAAGAGAGAGGCAGAGACACAGGCAGAGGGAGAAACAGGCTCCATGCACCGGGAGCCCGACATGGGATTCGATCCCGGGTCTCCAGGATCGCGCCCTGGGCCAAAGGCAGGCGCCAAACCGCAGCGCCACCCAGGGATCCCCCAATAATGTTTTTATAGTTTAACCACCCTAGGTCTGGTATGTTAAAATATAGCTGTATGTTCTATGATATGGTATATACGCTAGGGAGCTGCTCCCTAATGTAGCACACTGGGGCAATAGGTACTTGGATTAGGAATTAGCAACATTTTTCTTTTAAAGTAAAACTATTATTGAGATAATTGTTATTCTTTTTTGCTTCTTTCTTAATCTCTTTTCCTTTTGGATGGATATTAAACTGATGTCCACATGTAATTTCTATCATACACTTATGATTTTTGGTTGTTTGTTTTTTGCCATTCTCCACAACTATTATATACTAGCTGAATCTTGCAGAGGTTAATTCTGATCCTTCCAGAATTAGTGAAAGGAAGCAATGCAGGCAAGCAGTGTTCATTGGTAGCTTTGATCAAGAGTGTCATAGTCAATGGTTAATATTTTACCTTAACAAAGCTTCTTCCCACCTCTCCCAGTGGAGAGTTAAATAACATTTAAGATTTCCTTACAATCCAGTTTGCCAGACATAGTCCTGGTTTAAGTGTGTTTATATAATGAAATTATAGATGGTAATACTTTCCCTCTCAAAAAGAGTTCTGATTTGTATAATTAATTAGATGATCACCCTAATTACACAATCACATCTCTTGCATTATATGCCAAACTAAAGGTAGGATTGCCATATAGAGCAAATGGTATATCCTATGCAATATTTGGCACACACTTATCCTTAAATTCATAGTCTATGTAAAAGTGGATGTTAATTGGGTATGCTATATTTCTGTGTTTTAGTTAGCAATTCTCCAGTAGGAAACAAACATTGAGGAAAGATTAACAGCAATTCCCAACACCTCCCCTAGAGTGCAGTGAGTAAGATCTCAAAGTTAAAATAAAAATCAAAAATCAAAATGTCTTAACATTTAAGTTTTACAATTATTAAAGTAGTACATGTGTGGTAACAATAGAAATATTGTGACAAGGAATAAATGTTAATTTTTTTCTCCCTAGGTATTCAGTTTCCCCTCAAAGGCAGACATAATAATTAGCAGCTACTTCTATGCCTTTTGAACTTTTTTTATAAGTAATTTTGCATATACATATAGATGTATGCATTTCAAATATTGTAAACATGCACGTGCAGAGGGATAGCTGTGATACCTGCATGTGTTTATTTACTATCATCTATCAGTTTACCTATCTATCTAAACTATATATATATTTTTTAAAGATTTATTTATTTATTTATGATAGGCATAGAGAGAAAGAGAGGCAGAGATTCAGGAGGAGGGAGAAGCAGGCTCCATGCCGGGAGCCCGACGTGGGATTCGATCCCGGGTCTCCAGGATCGAGCCCTTGGCCAAAGGCAGGCGCCAAACCGCTGAGCCACCCAGGGAACCCCTAAACTATCTTTTGTATAAATGTTATAATCCCATACATACTCTCCTATGTCTATATTTTAGAAACTGACATTACATGCATAGACAGAGAGACAGTGATTCCCTCCGGAATCTTATATTTTATTTATTTTTAAATTTTATTTTAAAGATTTCATTTGATGAGAGAGCACAAGCAGGGAGAGCGGCCTCCTACTCTGGGGGGAGCCCCACAGGGAGTTTGATACCAGGACCCCAGGATCATGACTGGAGTAGAAGGCAGACACTTAACCAGCTGAGCCACACAGGTGCCCCTCCCAGGGTGAGAGAATCTTAAACAGACTCCCTGCTCAGTGCAGAGCCCATCTCTGGGCTGGATCCAAGATCCTGAGATCAGGACCTGAGCTGAAACTGAAAGTTGGAGGCTTAGCCTACTGCACCACCCAGGAGTACCAATTTATCATTTATCTTATCAGAAAGTGGGATTTGGTATAAGTACAGATCTAATTGCAACCTTAGAATATTGAATTTTTTAAATTAATATTTTTTAACTCTTTGAAAGGTAACCAGTTTTACTGACTGGAAAGGGCAGCCCTAATAGATTTATGCTGTCACCTATTAGTACTCCAAAAACGTTCACATTTTTTTATAAGGTAATTCAAATTCTGAGTCGTTGAGGTGCAGTAAGTGCTAGGGGAAGAGAATTGGAATGGAGCTAACATGAGACAGGAGAAATGTATAGGGTTTTTGCTCATGTGAAAAGGCTTCTGTAGAACTTAAATCAGTCCTGTAGGATAAATTCAATAAGCACTTGAATATCACTGGGATCTTAGAAAAATGTGATGTTCCCATTTACGGGATAATAATATTTGTATGGTAGAGATGTTAACAGGGTCACATCAAACATCATAAAATGTAGAATATTGGTATGATCCTTTGACAGTTGCCCTGACATTATCTGGAGTTTCTTCATAGGAATTAAATGTAACCAGATTGTGTAACAAACAGAAAATGACACAAATTAACACTTTGCTACCATGATATTTCTGTTGGATCTCCCTCCTTATCCATGACTGAAATCCTAGGAATAACCCTGAGTTTTTGTCACTTTCAATTCTTAATGAACAACTTCATTTTCAAGCAAGAAAATAATTTGGTCCTGTCTATGTTAAAACATTGATTTATTATCCAATTAAAAGTCTTTTGCTCTTGAGCTCAGACCTGATCACTTGGAAATCTTTAGGGAGGGAGGAGATTAGAGCACAGTTAACTCCTTCCCTATCCTTTTTTATTGCCTGACATATTGGCTTTGCTCTTTTCTGTTCTTCCAGAATCAAGTCCTGTAGAATCTAAAACCATTCTCATTTTATTGAAGTCCTAAGATTTATTGGAATGAGTGGGTTTCTTATCTCTCACTTAAATTCCAGCTTCTACAAAGTTTTGATAATGTTATTTTATGCACTCCTTTTTTCCCACTAGCACTTTACTTGCTAGACTACAAATACCACTTTTCTCTTACATACAAAGCATTACACACTAAGTTCTTACATATAACTGATTCTTAGGGAAAATCTTTTAGCAATAAATAAATAGCAGCTACCTGAAACTGAGTTTGTTACCTGAAACTGCTTAGCCTTATTTCAAGGAAAGAAATACAAAATCAGTTCTCAGAAAAAATGGATTGTACCTCTGCATGAAAATCAGGGAAGTTCTATGGGGTGCCTGGGTGGCTCAGCGGTTGAGGATCTGCCTTTAGCCCAGAGTGTGATCCTGGAGTCCCAGAATCGAGTCCCACATTGGGCTCCCTGCATGGAGCCTGCTTCTCCCTCTGCCTGTGTCTCTGCTTCTCTCTCTCTCTGTCTCTTATGAATAAATAAATAACATCTTAAAAAAAAAGAAAAGCAGGGAAGTTCTAAATAAAATGGACCTCAACTCCAATTCCTGTGAAATTTCTTTTGTACCTGTGCAAGGTAGAGTTTTAAGGGTGTCCTCTCTAAAATAAGGGGAACACTTTGATTCATATAGTTATAGAGATAGCATAGTGTTGTAGTTAGAACTAAGAACTAGAGATCTCCTCCTTTAACCAGCTTATATGACTCAGAAATGTTACCTCACTTCCAAATGTTTAATTTCCTCAACTGAAATAGGCAATAATGGTAATACCTATCTTATAATGTTGCTAAGAGATTTAAATGATTTATTTGTGAAGTAGTTCAACTAGTTTCTGGCTCAGAGTAAGCATTATACATAAATTTATTAAATACATGAATAGGGACATTTGGATGATGCCAAGTCATATAGCTTAAATAAAATGGAAAAGTAATCTTAGGCAATAGGATATCAAGGATATATGAATATGAAATGTGGCGGTCACAAAAGTCTCTCTTCATCCCAGGACTATATTCCCTATGGTTTCCGGTTCAGCAGTACACTTAGGGAAGGAGAAACAAGAACATCTTTTCTGGTACTTATGAATATTTCTCTGTATACCTTTATTAGAAATTTTGAAAATGTCTTTTCCTATTTCTCTTACTGACAAAATATGGAAGGACTATAATCTAGTGTGGGAAGTTTCAATAACTGAAAAAATATAATAAAGCAAGGAAGTAGTTCTACAAAAAAAAACATAAAAAAAAAAAACCAATTAAGACTGAATGTTAGGCATTTAACACAAGTAATGTTGCCACACTGTGGCCAAAAACTTTCTGGACTGGCTGTTGAAGTCTCTCTCTTTTCTAACAGTTTCTTCCTTTCTCTGCAAAAATGGTGCCCCTTGAACAACAAATGCCTTTTAAGAGATCATATGAAATTTTGCATACTATATCTGATAAATGTAGAAATCTTGTTTATATTTAAATGCACTAGCTCAGAAAGTCTGAAGACTGAGCATTCTGTTACTATCATACATTCAACACCTCTATTATACCAAACTCAACTTGTTTTCTGCCTTAAAAGCCTCTCTGTTGTGTGTGTCATTTATTTAGGTGAGTCATAATTCTACCAGTGACATACATGGGACCTAAATTCGTGTTTGAGTCCTCCTCTTCATCTCACACAAATCCATCATGATGTCATGCCCCGCTTTAGTGGGCACATATCTTCCAGTAATTAGCTCATTTTCCCATTGACATTGTGCCTATATTGGCTCTCATTGTGAAAGCACAAGGCATGACTGAAATAGCCACATAATTTTTCTCTCTTCGTCTTCTTAACATTCTTTACACTTAGTCTCTATCATTCTCTCATACTGATGTGAACTAATTCACAAATCTCAACAGGTTTTAGTGGCTGCTGAGCAAAAAGCGGTTGGCTTTCTTTCTGTTAACTTAGATGTCAGTTTCAAAACTGGTCTTTCCCCTAGAGATCTATTCAACATCAGGCCTCAACTCACCTCCTTCTCCTTTCCTGGTGTTTCCTTGCTTTTCTGCTTGGAAACTCCTTCAAGCTTCCCCTATAAGTCAAGCAATGACCATTTAAGATAGCAGTAAATCCTTCTTTCTTTCAACTCAATGACACCAGTTTGGTACCAAATATGACAGTCTTAGGCTTTCCTATGACACATAAAATTCTTATTGCAGCATTACTATTGTATTTCATCGAATGAGTTCATATGTACTATGAGTTCAGTGTTCTTTATTTTCTTGTTGAAAAATGAGACCATTATTTTTCTTCAGATTTTAGAAAGAAGGCAAAATGAAAATTTAGGCATATTTTTGTCAAAGTTCATTTGCATTATTTTACTTTGCTAGAATTTGGAATATAGATCAAAGTGGTGTGATGTTGCAAGGATAAAAATGAGTTCAAAAGTAAATCAGGGATAAGAAAATTGATATTATCCAATGCCAAATTACCAACGTAATACAATATAAAACTGATTTCCAACTATATAACACTGGATGTGGAATAACATGTTTCTTAGTTTCAAGTTTAATCAAATATAAGAAATAAAGTATCAAGAAACTATAAAATTGTTTCACATATCTTTAGGAAAGACAGTTTTGACCACATCACACTTTTGTTTTTAAAAGATAACGTAGAAAATGGAAATGATCAAGGTTTTAGAAAGAAGACTTATAGGAAAAAAAGATCTACATATTTCAGAGTAATGAGAACCATGATTTCTTATTATATTTATGTATTTATGCATAACTTAGGTTCCCTGATTTTCTCCCACCATCAATGTAAATTTTCATTCTTTGTTTTTATGCTTCATAAAATCCAGTTTCCATTTATGAAGAGTGATTGGTTTGTTTAATACACTGTATGGAGGGAAAAAAAACAAAAACATATTGACAATTCATTTTCTTCCTTGATTTTTGTCATTATTTTTAATGATGTGACAAATTTCTCCACATTTTAATTTAATTATTTAACTGTGGTTCAGTGATTTAAACCATAAACACAATGACAAATGATAAAGTAAGGGAATTAGATCAAGTCATTTACAAATAAATCATTCTAAATGGTTCCATGTATCTCTCACAAAAACTACATAGCAAATGCAATAGTTTAGAAGACTCCACAGGAGGGAAAGAAAAAGAAAATAAATTGATAACAACAGCAGGATTTCAAATGAGAGCAGAACAGGGCAAAAAAAAAAAAAATAGGTGGTTATTTTTGTTTTAGTGTCTGTATATTTCCAGACAAGTTTCACCTTAAACAGAGATAACCATAAATGTCACTTGGTAGAAAATAATTTTCCTAAGTGACTGATGGATTCTAAAGGTGATTTTTTTCTGTTTATACATTAGCTTAAATTATAGACTTACTATAATTGCAATTGAGGCCTTTTATTTTGTCTAATGGCAAAAGCATCTGGAAAGATATTATTTCCCACTCATGGGCTTTAATCTGTGTGAATCTAATGCAAAGACAACTAAAAGTATGTTAGAAATGGATTTCTAAAATATTAAATATTCTTTAGATTTTTGATAGAGCTGAGGATGAGGTATAACTTTTGTTTTATTTAGAAAAATAATTCCTATTAGTATTTTGTGGAGTTAATATAAAGACTAAATGTCAGTTGGACAATTTGAAAGCTCTATTGGACAGATTGCCTAGGATTAGATTCAGAGTTGTTAAATGTACTTATCAGTGATAAAGGAAATAAATTTATAGCAGCAGGTCAAAATAGACATGTTGGTGAACCAAATATATAGTAATGTAGACTTTATTACTATCTCCTTTCAACTCTGTTACATGAAGAAAATGATAGAAACTAATCAGTAAAAATGTATTATCTCATACAGTATGATCCCATACCACTTTTTGTTAAAAACACAATAAAATTTAGGGCCATAAAAAGAGAGTAAGTCCTAGGGGCCTACACAAAGATCGCAGGTATTATATAGAGGTAAACATGTATTTAAATGTGTAGCTTCATCATAGTCATATTAATTATAAAAAATACAGTTCTCGTTACACACCTTTAATACTCTAAATCTCAATATAATATTCCTTTTCTCTTTTTTTGTTTTTATTTAATTCAATTAGCCAACAAATATAATACTTCACTATAGAAAAGAAATTGAAGTTTAGAATGTTTGAGACTTTGATTCCATTCCTCCTACTCTATAACCAAACATTAATGGTAAGAATTGCCCTACCTTCCTTGGAGATTATGTATTATTTGTTTGTCTTATGAAAATTTACCTGAAAATAACTCAAAATTACAAAATATTGAAATTGAAAATGTCATGCACTATACAAAATTCTATAGACCTTTTGGTTAATATGTTGAATGTGATATCAAGCCTTCATCGAGTTTATAGTATTAAATAAAGATTTTTTTAAAGATTTTTGTTTATTCATGAGATACATAGAGAAAGAGACAGAGAGGCAGGGAAGCAGGCTCCATGCAGGGAACCCAACGTGGGACTCGATCCCGGGTCTCCAGAATCACGCCTGGGGCTGAAGGTGGTGCTAAACCACTGAGCCACCTGGGCTGCCCTTATGTAACAATGTAAATGTACCAGCTGCTATAATATTGTAAAACAGAGTCTTAATCTAGATTAGAGCATGGGGAAAAAAGGAGAGGATGGTATAGGCATGATGATGGTGATGATGAAAGTCCTTTCTGAAGAAGTGGAGTCCAGTGCTCATACTTGAAATAGTTAACATAAGTTAGCTAAATGAAGGCAATGGATAAATATTTCAGTTGAAGGAAATAGAGATAGTAAACAGTGATAACCACAACAAAATAAAAATAAAACCAAAACAATTTCTAGTATAGATGTCCAGGAGACATTTGAAAGTCATCATATCAGAAAAGAAATATGGGTTAGAGATAGCAATGGAGAATTGTGGGCATTATGGATTGTGACTAAAGCCAAAAAATGGTAGATATCTTTGGAAGAAAATATGACAAGACATAAAACCCTGAGATACCTGATCTTAAAGTATCCTATAAACAAGATAAGACATTCATAGAAGGCAGATAGAAATGTCTATAGTATTTAGAGGAAATCTCAGAAAATGTGATCCCATTAAGGCCAAATAAAGAAATGTCATCCACAACGTTAAATATTTTGCAAGTTATTAACTTGTAGAGAATCATATTTGTTTCCTAAATGCATATAAAATACTAGACAGTAATGTAAAAACTTGATAAAAAATTTAATCCTTTCTGTATCTATATTTTCTATATTTTTCATTTGATAAATCTAAAATTACTATTTTCAAGATTATTTGTATATGACTCTGATTTGGTTTTTCCTGTGGAACAGAGATATTTTAAAGTAGCCTACTTTGGTGCGTCCACTAAAATAAACCAAATGAAAATGATTAGTATTTTCAGGCAGTTACCAAGGAATTGCTATCTTAAACAAGTTCTAAAAATCAATCAATCAAACAAACATGTTCTAGGTAAAGAAGTGAATATAAAAAATGGAATCAACATTGTTGAATATTAATAAGTATGTATTAATAAGAAACAAAAGGGGCACCTGGGTGGCTCATTTGGGTAAGTGTCTGACTTGGTTTCAGCTCAGGTCATGATCTCAGTGTTTTGAAATGAGCCATGCTCTGGCGTCAGAGTGCAGTCAGCCTGAAATTCTTTCTCCCCACCCTAAATCCCTCTCACTCTGCTCCTACCCCACACTTGCACTCTCTCTATATATGTATATAATAAATAAATAAATAAATAAATAAATAAATAAATAAATAAATAAATAAACTCTTTACAAAACAATAAGAACCAAAAAAACTAATATTCAATCTTTTTGGAAGAAAAGTAAAAATTTAGCTATTTTTAAAGATATAATGTAAGTGAAATTTAAGAGAGTAAAGAGAAGGAGAAAAAAGGCTTTAGAATTGCATTCATGAGATGTAAAGGTGTGTAGCAAATCCTGCTCAATTTTGCTCTCCTTCGTCTTAGGGAGAAATTAAAGCTGTGTTGTGTCTTGGGGAGGGAAGACAAAGGAGTCCTTGGTACACTTGGATATTTTTCCTTTAGATGGGCCACACTGACCACAATTAAAAATTCTCTCCATTTTTTTAATAAACATCCAAGTTTTAGTAGCAACTAGGAATATAACTGATAAAAATTTCAACAGTACAGTACTGTCATAATTGTAGCTATCTAACCTCATCCATCCAAATACATTATTTAAATTACCAATACAAAAGCACAGAATATAAAGTAATTATACTCCTTAATATTATTAAAGAAAAACACTGAGCATACATGGATTTTAAAGGGGACCACATTATTGTCTGAGTAGTTTAGATTTTGCAATCTAACTCTGATTAGGAATATTTTAATAAACTTTTGTCAAAATGGGTAGTATTTCCAACTACCACCCAATGTCAAAAGTTTAGTTCTGTGTCAATCTGGTAACTTTTTCATTTAATTTCTGTCATTGGAACTATGGAATAAAATTATGTAAAGCAAATCAGTTCAAACCATAATAAGTTTTTGTTACTAAAACGCCAATGAGATCTTGATGGTAGGTCTTCGTTATAATGCAATCTGACACTTTGACTGCAATTTTAATGGGGCAATCTCTTTCACGAATGACTAAAAACATGTGCAAAATCAATCAAATAAATTATCTCCAAAGTGAAATGAATCCATTAGGTTTCTAACTGAAGTTTCTTTCATATTAAAGAAGTTTCCTTCTTGTGAGTAGAACAGATACTGAAAAAAGTTGAGTGCTGTCTTCATATAATTCCTTCAGCTGATACAATGTGCTATGATGAGACACCAGAAAATAGGGGGGAAAAATGACCAAATCCTTTGGATTTTTATAGCATTTTGTCAAAAACACAGAAAAGAAAAAGTTCACCAATTTCCCAAATTACTGGCATTCTAAGCAAGAATCACTAAATTTGTGTCTTTATGGGTTGACCAGTGAAGAATCAGTAAATCTCATTGAAATTTATAAATTTCCCAGATGAGTTTTAAAAACATAATGAGTACAGAACTTTCTAGGTGTCTCATTTCTGCTAACCTAAATATTGCTATTTTATTTTCTACATTGGTAAATACATGATTTAGACAATAGAAGTCTCTTGAACTGATGTAAATAGCTGACCTGGGGAAAATTCTGGTAGTTTAATTGTATTTAATTTGAAATGTATGCTACTTTAGCTGATTAAAAGGCATGCAGGAGAACTAGATACTCTTTTACGTGATAAAGCAGCAGATGTGCTCGGAAACAGGAGCACCCATTAATGAGCTGTCTGGATTGATAGAGTTGCTAGCCTTGTCACGGTAGCCTAAGAGTCCAAATTATTAGCGACCAGATTCTCATTACAAAACACACCTGAATAAAATATTGACAATGGCATTCATAACAAAAAGGTCAGTTAAAGTACAGCCAAGTTGTCTCTTGCTTGGGAGCCACTAAACCAATTAGGAATATAAAACTTTACTCTTATCGACATAATAAGTTGTTCTTTCAGGTAAGGTCTGGGTTTGATTGGAGACCAGAAAATTTGATATTTGGCATCACATTCTGTCTTGATTTGTGATTGAATGATCACCCAAAATAATCTATGTATTTCTACAACTTTAAAAAAAGTATCAAAAGAATAGATTTATCAATTGATCACGACTCACTTTATAAATATTAAGTCCATGGAATTTTAAAATTCAGTTACCATTGAGAGGAAAACACATTTTATAGTTAAATAAATCATAAACCTAGAACATGATTTTCTGATTCTCAAACTAATGTTCTTTGGGTGTAGAATAGTACTGCTTAAATTAGAGATATTTGGGAAAAAGAAGGAGTCTTGTTGGCAAAATTTTTTCAGTAAATTATTCGCATTTCAGTTTTTTTTCTATTCTCATTTTGTCATTATTTGGCTACAATATTGTTTAATTAAACAGTTCATTTGAACTTTTTCCTTTATTTGGTTTTCATTAATAACCCAGTGTCCGTTATAATTTGTAAGCTTATATTGAAAGTTGAGGGCTCAAACTTTCAATTGAATCTAGCTGCCAACTTGTTCAAATACAAATATGTGAAAATGTCTTAAGTGTTCTGTATTTTAATTTTATCATGTAAAGTGAAAAAAAATGGATTACATAATCTCTAAGATCCTACCAGATTTAAATCCAATTATATCATTTAAGCCAAAGTTATATATGAGAAGTAATGAAGTTTGGAGACTATAAGAAGAAAGACATTTTGTATGTACATAAAAAGTATTGTTAGAGAAATAAAGAGGTTAATTCTTCCTATATGTGCATGTCCTATCTAAAAAAATCATTACCATATGTAATTGCAGAACTTCTGAGAATAGATTCTTACTGATGTTCCAACTATAATCCATTGCCGCATGGATCATTCTAGTTGGAAACATCAGTATGAACTTATGTTTAGCTTAATTTATACACAGATATAATTTGTTGGTTTCATGTAGAAATATTTTATATGTGTATATAGTTTCTAAAATTCTCCAATAAAAGGATCCAAGGCTGCTGGAGAAATGGCTGAAATTCTTAAACTGGGGCAGGAAACATACAAGGTGATCTTGGAGCATATTCTTATGTCAGAAAGTAAAGAAGTACTTTAGCACACACATACACATAATGATGGAGTATGTCAAAGGACACAGGACCCAACAGATAGAACTCCCAGTGGCCAAAGCTGGAACAATTTATTTTATTTTATTTTTTAAAGACTTTTTCTTTTAATTTTTATTTATTTATGATAGTCACACACACACACACACAGAGAGAGAGAGAGAGAGAGAGAGAGGTACAGGCACAGGCAGAGGGAGAAGCAGGCTCCATGCACTGGGAGCCCGACGTGGGATTCGATCCCGAGTCTCCAGGATTGCGCCCTGGGCCAAAGGCAGGCGCTAAACCGCTGTGCCACCCAGGGATCCCCACTGGAACAATTTAAACAATAAAATCAAGTAGTGTTATAACCCATAATTTAAAATATCAATGAGCCAACACAAATATAAATAAAGCATTGGATAAATAAATGGAGAAGAGACTAATCTCTTATGAAGAAAAATTCTAAGTAATTTATGTAGATACTCTATCATCAAGCAGCTAGAGCATAACCCCCCCTCCTCAGGTATGGGATGCACATTGTAACTTCCTTCCAAGGAGTACAGTGTGGAGAAGGGAGGAAGAGTGTAACTTTGCAGTGGAGAAACTTGTCAAATACTACTTAAGATAATCAAGGTCAACATTAATAGTGAGGTCATGTTACTAGTGTGTACCCTTAACATGATGTAATGAAAATGAGACTTCTACTTTGTGGTATTTCCACAAAGAAACCATAATTTTAGTTCAATCATGACAAAGACATCTGATAAATTCCATCTTAGGGGCATTTTACAAGTTACCTATACAATACTCTTCAAAACTGTCAAGGTTACCAAAGACAAGGACAATCTAAGAACACATGACAGCCAAGATGAAACTAACAAGACATGATGGTTAAATGTAATGTGATATTTTATATGAGATCTTAGGCCTGAAAAAGGAGGATAGGTAAAGACTTAAAAGAATATGAATTAAGTGTGGAGTCTAGTCATCAACAGTGTATCAATATTGCTTAATTTTGATAATTGTACCATACTTCTCTAAAATGTTAATAATAATGGAACTAATTATGGTATATGATTGCTAACATTCTATCCTATCTTTGAAATTTTTCTGTAATTCTAAAATTTTTCTAAAATTTAAAAATATGTATCTATCTACACACACACACACACACACACACACACACACAGACATACCAAATGTAATGTGAACTCATGGATAAGGTTCCTTCATCAAACAACTCCTCATTATGGGGATGAGGCACAGCACCTGCTTATCCCTAAGTAATAGGCTTCAATTCCTTGTAGCCAAATTATTCAAACAAGACAATTACATTCTCCTATAGAGCCCAGGAATCATCTCACTCTCTTGTGACTACTTCCACAGCCCTGGCTTTGTCACTCTGCATTTGATTAGAGACATCCAAGTGAAAGAAACATCGTTTTGAAGACATATGTGTCTTCTACCCTGGTTTGAAAGTATATGTAACCAAAAAACTGCTGTAAATATCTCTCAGTATCAAGTGTTATATGTTTCATCATCCCCATAATCCTAGAGTAGGAATGAATCCCTCTCTGACCAACAAGGTGAATAAGAGGTCATCAAAACACCAGATCAAAACAAAACAAAACAAAACACCTAGGTGTTTTGATAAAGGTGTCAAAAAATTAGGACCTAGATTATACCATTATGCCTATCTTGTAATTGTTTCTAATTTTTCAATTTTCCAAGCTATGCTTCTCCATGTATCTCCACTTTTTTCTCTCATTTTGTTTCGAATTCTTTATTTCTTAGATATTATTCTTTCTCTATTTAGAAAATTCAGAATCTTAAGCCCTTTATGGAAGCTGAGTAATAGCCCTACCACCGCACATAATCACCCTGAGATATTCCTTATATCTTCTCTTCAAGGATATTCTTTTAATTAGTTTTTCCTTGTGGTTTATGGCTTAGATGCATTTTGTAAGAACATGGCAGTCTGTTATAACAAGTATTCTTCTTATGAATTATACAGTGAAATAAAAGACTTTTTAAAAAGTAATTGTATCCGTTTTTAGTTCATGTTAAGGTTCTTAGTCAAGAATTAGTTTTTTAAACTTTATTTTCTAATCTATTAATGCAAATTAAGTAAAGATTTGCAACAGTTTTGCTCATTATTTATTATTTTATTTATTTATTGATTTTTGTTCATGATTTAAATTCATTTATGAACAGAAGAACTCAAATGCTTCATAAGATTTCATCTAAAAAATATGTGCACTCTTAAAAAATAGCAAAGTTTAATGACTTTGGCTACAATTACATATGCCTATATTGAATACTAATGATATATATCTATTGCTTTTGTATAATCACTCTTGTTATGCATATAATATGTACTAATGTCCACATATTTATTGATATTGAATGGCATATCTGTGCACTCGGTGTTAATGGCTAGAGTTAACTGTTTTTATGAAGTGATTGCATAAAATGGTACAGACACAAATATGACAAAATAGGTAAACAATGAAAAGATTAATAAATAGTTGTAGCTGATAGAAAAAAAAAAAAACTACCAGCACTGTAAGGAGTGTAAAGTACAATGTCATCGCTATCTTGCAAATTTACATGATTTACCTGTGAAACCAACTAGTACCTGTGGTCTTGTTGTTTTGTTTTGTTTTTGTAGAGATAGTTTTTTGAGAACTTTATCTGTTTAAACTTTGTCTGCTGGGATAAGTTCTGGGAATTGTATTTTTCTAGAAAATCTATACTATCCAGAATTTCAAATATATCCTCAAATAAGTATTTAACAAGAAAAAAATGGCATTGGGACACCTGGATGGCTCAGTGGTTGAGTGTCTGCCTTTGGCTCAGGTTGTGATCTCAGAGTCTAGGATTGAGTACCGCAGGGAGCCTGCTTCTCCCTCTGCCTGTGTCTCTGCCTCTCTCTCTCTCTCTCTGTGACTATCATAAAAAAAAAATGGTATTGATGAAGATGCATTTAGGAAAGGAAAAGAATGGTTAAGTGAGTACTTACCTGACAATCTCATTACAAAGACATGCTATCTGTGAGACTTAAGAGGATGGGGGACGTGAGGTGTGTAAAGCTTTGAAATGGCTACCGACTTAAAAAAAAGAAATAAAATAGGTTTGCTAAAGAGTAGTGGCTCTTCTGAGATTGGATTAGAATATTCTCTTTGAAATGCCTTTCCCTCTTCCCTGAAACTCTCCAAATCTTACCTTCAATTTTGAGACCCATTTTCATTCACTTTTCCACCATGAAGCAGTAAGGTTTTATTTTTTCCCTTTCTCAATTTCCAGTTTTTATTCAATTAATTCAAATAACTCTATTATGTGAGGGATTTTTAAGGACCCATATTTTCTACAATATGGCAGAAGCTGTAGTAGATTAAATATGATAAATTTCTTTTACATTTTGACTCCACCAAGAATGACAGTTCATTGATTTTTATGTCCATTTCACTTTCCCTAATAACACTGCCATCCTCCCCTGGCTTTGACTCTGCATTCTTCCATTGTAATCATGCTTTGCAGTCATCTTCAACAACTTTGCCTATCTTTCTATCATGCTCAATTGGAAAAATTCTCACTCATCCAAGTTCAGTTCACCATGGATAAATATGGCTGAAACATACATACACGTATATCCACATACACATGGACACATGCACGCACGCACACAATACCATCACAGCTATCGATCAATTTAAATCTAGGATCACTAATATCAAGTGGAATTTTAATCATGATAGGAAACGTACATTGGCCTAGAATTCTAGCCATTCTGACCTTTATTACTCTGGATAACCTGGGTTATACTCACTTAATAAGCACCTCCTAAGCTTCAGTGTAAGCAGACAAACAATGGCTTTCTTCTCACTCCAAATATGCAGCAAAACTGGGAAGCTTTCCCAGCCAGTTGTCTAACTGATGGCTCATTGTTCACCCTTCACAACATCTTAGGATTTGACCTTAGCAAATCAGAGAAAGAATTCTCTGGGACATCTATCTCAGCAATCAATTGTTTGCTTAAGAAGAATTAATGCCAGAGCTAGAGCTCCCAAAGAAGTGACATATATTTGAATGACCAAACTGAATCAAATAATGACATCTAACCTCAAGATAGAAGTGAAACAATTAACTTGATGGGGGAATCTTTTATATATATGTCATCATGTATATCATCACATTATACCCTTTAAATATCTTACAATTCTATATGTCACTTGTATCTCAATATAGTTGGAAAAAATACAGGATTTTCAGTTAAATTTGAATTTTAGATTCACAAAACGGGAATAATTTTTAATATAGTGTCTCATGTAATATTTTGGAAAATACTTATGCAAAAATACTATTCATTGTTAATCTGAATTTTGAATTTAATTGGGTGTTCTGTATTTCACTGCAACCTTATACCCAAGACTCAGAAGGAAAATTGGAAAATATTGGTGAGAAGCACTATGTATACCACCCAAACATTTTCATATCAAAGCCCATACAGAAAATTATAGTATCTGTATCTTATTGGAGCCCTGACTGATGGCAATAGGCAACTGGTCCTGGGGTTTCAGGTGCCCAAAGTCCTGGCCTAGTAAACCAGAGGGTTTATATGAGATCATTAGGAAAGTTCTTTCCTAAACTCTTCCCTCTGCCAAACCTCCTAAAAGTTTCCATTGCATGGCTACATTGACAATTGGCTATCCATTCATTGGTTAATGAACATTTTTCTGATTCTTAAAATTTCATTGTTAAACAATGCCAGATAATGAACTTTATGGTTAATTTTAATAAAACAAGTAGTCAAATATCTTCTATGTACCAATAGACAGGCAGTATGTGTAAAATCTCTGACCCTAGAATCTGAGTATTTATAATTTCTTTTTAAAGCCTCATACCATGCTGACAACCACTGGGCTAAACAGATTTTAAAATATGTTGTTTTATATACTCTTCAGTTCACCAACCTAACTTGAAATGATGCAGAAAATCACTTTTTGGAAAAAGAAATGGAAGGAAATTATCCTTTGAATCATCCATTTTTCTCTCTCCTTATCAGAGTTAATGCTTTAAGGAAGTATTACTCTCAGTTTCAAGTGTCTGGTTGTTTGCCAGGACTAGATAACAGTTTAGGACTTTCCACTGACTGGAGTCTAACCTAGGAGGAGCAGGGAATCCAGGGATTTTTCCGTTGTTGGTTGTACTGCAGTATTGTGTGTTATATAACACAGGTACTTTAACTGCCTGATGAGAGAATGATTGAAAGTAAAACATATTTAAATAAAATGTACCTAACTGTATCTTTCTTAAAAAATAGGTTCACTAGAACTTTTATCACTTGAGTAATTGAGCAAAATCACAGCTTCCAAGCAGTTCCTTTGCATCCAAATTTGATGCTGAAATGAGAAAAAAATCACTAATATACAGTTCAAACTCGCCTGTATTTCATGTGTCTAACACAAAATCCAGTTGCCTTATCTTTCTGCCCAAACCTCAGCCATCTACTGTTTTGATCATGCTCCGAAAGACAGAGAAACTATTTTTTTTAAAAAAAAAACAATTAAAAAAAAACGATTTTAAATGCTTTGCTTCTGTGATGACTGAATGCACAAATATGCAACAAAGTAATACCTTTGAGTCAGTGAGGCCCACAATTTATTGTCACCAAAAGAGCAGCAACAACCACCTGCCATCTGTATGACAAACTGTTGCAAAATATTTAAATTATCTCACTTCTGGCATACTCATATTCATTTACAAGTCAGTTTCACATAAATTTTCTACCTGGAAACAAACCTATCTAAAGAAAATGAATTGATATCTCATGGCATTCTGTATATTTGAGTATAAATCTGAGAAAGAATTATCATAGAGTAGTTATGGGGAAACAACATGAAAAAATTATCATCCACAGTACTATTACTTAACTCTAGATAAACTCTTTTAATACAAACATTCTGAGTGATTTGTAAATCAGTAGTAATTCTATCACTAATAATGATTACCTTTAGGTACACACGCACGAAACTCCTTCATGGATACTTTCTTTTAAATTTCTGCATAGAGCTATAAAGGAAAGTACCATCACAAGCTATGTATAAAATACATATTTTCTCAAACGTCTGTCAGCAAGGCCATATAAAAAATGGAAAGAATAGGTAACAGAAATATCTATGAAATAAACATTTATCTCAGGATCCCTTTTTCTTTTTATGTTATTAGGAAGCAAAAAAAATCTATTGTCATTTTATTGCCCATAGTAACCTAATTATCAAATTTTACTCTCTTACAGTTTGTAAGATGAAGAATTGGAATTTAAATAAATTATCTGGCTCTAATGCCCATGCTATTCTCCATCCATCAATACTATCAGTAAAGTACATTGTATTTACATTATTAGAATTTTTTTAATATGTGAGAGGCATGCATTTGTGTACATGTATGTTTGTGGTCACATGGATATTTGTTTTCAAGATTCATGCATTTAAATTAAGATAGTCATGATTCAGTTTGTCCCTGACTGTCATTTTACATACAGATCTCATTCTCTAGAATTGAATAAATTCATATTGTTTTTAGATTAACCTTTATTGTAAAAGACTTTTAAAAATATATTCTCCCAAGACCTCTAAAGAATTAAATTTCACTTAAAACTAAAATGGATTCAACTGTTGAATCAGTCAATGATAAAAGTTATAGTAAACATAAAATATGTACAATAGAACTATTTTATATGATTCTCAAAGACTTTTGAGATCTAGTTTTCTTGTAATCATTTAGTTTAACTACAGAATTCCCCTTTAAAGCAACTGGGCACATGAAATTTCTTTACAAACTTTTTGCAGGGGAAAAGCTTCAGGCAAAATGATTTTACTGACAAAAACTCTGACAGGGCACTGACTCTATAGATTTACAATCATTTCACAGAGTCACTGTTACCTACAGAGAGAGATTGCTACTCCCGTAATCTTTTCTTGTATGTTCTTAAATTGCAGTTTAAATTTATCTTTGTAGGAGGAGGGGCAAGATGGCGGAAGAGCAGGGTCCCCAAATCGCCTGTCCCCACCAAATTACCTAGATAACCTTCAAACCATCCTGAAAATCTACGAATTCGGCCTGAGATGTAAAGAGAGACCAGCTGGAATGCTACAGTGAGAAGAGTTCACGCTTCTATCAAGGTAGGAAGACGGGGAAAAAGAAATAAAGGAACAAAAGGCCTCCGAGGGGGAGGGGCCCCGCGAGGAGCCGGGCTGAGGCCGGGGCGAGTGTCCCCAGGACAGGAGAGCCCCGTCCCGGAGGAGCAGGAGCTGCACCAACCTTCCCGGGCGGGCGGAAAGGGGCTCGCAGGGAGTTGGAGCAGGACCCAGGAGGGCGGGGATGCCCTCGGGCTCCCGGGGACACTAACAGACACCTGCGCGCCCGGGAGAGTGCGCCGAGCTCCCTAAGGGCTGCAGCGCGCACGGCTGGGACCGACCGGAGCAGCTCGGAGGGGCTCGGGAGCGGCTCCAGGGAGGGGGCTGCGGGGCGGGAGCGCGAATCCCACAGCGCAGGCCCCGGAGCACAGGGCGCCGGGACACAGCCCAGGATCCGGCCTCCCCCGGGACAGGCAGAGGCCGGGAGGGCCCAGGACAGCAAGGACGCTCCTGCCCCGAGCTGAGCAGATCAGCGGCCCCGCCCCGGAGCCTCCAGGCCCTGCGGACGGAGAGCCGAGAGCCCCGAGCCCCGTAGTTCCTGCGGAGGCTGAATCCAGGCTTCCAGAGTTGCCATAGCAACTGCAGCTGTTCCTCCTGAGACCTCACGGGGTAAACAACCCCCGCTGAGCCCTGCAGCAGGCAGGGGCAGAGCAGCTCCCCCAAGTGCTAACACCTGAAAATCAGCGCAGCAGGCCCCTCCCCCAGAAGACCAGCTGGACGGACCAGCTCCAGGGGAAGTCAAGGGACTTAAAGTCTACAGAAATACTCCCCCGTGTTTTTTTTTTTCTTTCTTTCTTTTTTCTTTTCTTTTTGATTTCTGATTGCTTCCCCCACCCCCTTTTTTTCACCTTTCTTTCTTTTTCTTTCCCTTTTTCTTCTCTTCTTTCCTTTTTCTTTTCTTTTTCTTTTTCTTTTTCTCTTTTCTTTCCTTCTCTCTCTTTCTCTCCTTTTCCCAATACAACTTGTTTTTGGCCACTGCGCACTGAGCAAAATGACTAGAAGGAAAACCTCACCTCAAAAGAAAGAATCAGAAACAGCCCTCTCTCCCACAGAGCTACAAAATCTGGATTACAATTCAATGTCAGAAAGCCAATTCAGAAGCACTATTATACAGCTACTGGTGGCTCTAGAAAAAAGCATTAAGGACTCACGAGACTTCATGACTGCAGAATTTAGATCCAATCAGGCAGAAATTAAAAATCAACTGAATGAGATGCAATCCAAACTAGAAGTCCTAACGACGAGGGTTAACGAGGTGGAAGAACGAGTGAGTGACATAGAAGACAAGTTAATGGCAAAGAGGGAAACTGAGGAAAAAAGAGACAATCAATTAAAGGACCATGAAGACAGATTAAGGCAAATAAATGACAGTCTAAGGAAGAAAAACCTACGTTTAATTGGGGTTCCCGAGGGCGCCGAAAGGGACAGAGGGCCAGAATATGTATTTGAACAAATCCTAGCTGAAAACTTTCCCAATCTGGGAAGGGAAACAGGCATTCAGATCCAGGAAATAGAGAGATCCCCCCCTAAAATCAATAAAAACCGTTCAACACCTCGACATCTAATAGTGAAGCTTGCAAATTCCAAAGATAAAGAGAAGATCCTTAAAGCAGCAAGAGACAAGAAGTCCCTGACTTTCATGGGGAGGAATATTAGGGTAACAGCAGACCTCTCCACAGAGACGTGGCAGGCCAGAAAGGGCTGGCAGGATATATTCAGGGTCCTAAATGAGAAGAACATGCAACCAAGAATACTCTATCCAGCAAGGCTCTCATTCAAAATGGAAGGAGAGATAAAGAGCTTCCAAGACAGGCAGGAACTGAAAGAATATGTGACCTCCAAACCAGCTCTGCAAGAAATTTTAAGGGGGACTCTTAAAATTCCCCTTTAAGAAGAAGTTCAGTGGAACAATCCACAAAAACAAGGACTAAATAGATATCATGATGACACTAAACTCATATCTGTCAATAGTAACTCTGAACGTGAACGGGCTTAATGACCCCATCAAAAGGCGCAGGGTTTCAGACTGGATAAAAAAGCAATACCCATCTATTTGCTGTCTACAAGAGACTCATTTTAGACAGAAGGACACCTACAACCTGAAAATAAAAGGTTGGAGAACCATTTACCATTCAAATGGTTCTCAAAAGAAAGCAGGGGTAGCCATCCTTATATCAGATAAACTAAAATTCACTCCGAAGACAGTAGTGAGAGACGAAGAGGGACACTATATCATACTTAAAGGATCTGTCCAACAAGAGGACTTAACAATCCTCAATATATATGCCCCGAATGTGGGAGCTGCCAAATACTTAAACGAATTATTAACCAAAGTAAAGAAATACTTAGATAATAATACACTTATACTTGGTGACTTCAATCTAGCTCTCTCTACCCTTGATAGGTCTTCTAAACACAACATCTCCAAAGAAACGAGAGCTTTAAATGATACACTGGACCAGATAGATTTCACAGATATCTACAGAACTTTACATCCAAACTCAACTGAATACACATTCTTCTCAAGTGCACATGGAACTTTTTCCAGAATAGACCACATACTGGGTCACAAATCGGGTCTGAACCGATACCAAAAGATTGGGATCGTCCCCTGCATATTCTCAGACCATAACGCCTTGAAATTAGAACTCAATCACAAGAAGAAGTTTGGAAGGACCTCAAACACGTTAAGGTTAAGGACCATCCTGCTAAAAGATAAAAGGGTCAACCAGGAAATTAAGGAAGAATTAAAAAGATTCATGGAAACTAATGAGAATGAAGATACAACTGTTCAAAATCTTTGGGATGCAGCAAAAGCAGTCCTGAGGGGGAAATACATCGCAATACAAGCATCCATTCAAAAACTGGAAAGAACTCAAATACAAAAGCTAACCTTACACATAAAGGAGCTAGAGAAGAAGCAGCAAATCGACCCGACGCCCAGCAGAAGAAGAGAGTTAATTAAAATTCGAGCAGAACTCAACGAAATTGAGACCAGAAGAACTGTGGAACAGATCAATAGAACCAGGAGTTGGTTCTTTGAAAGAATTAATAAGATAGATAAACCATTAGCCAACCTTATTAAAAAGAAGAGAGAGAAGACTCAAATTAATAAAATCATGAATGAGAAAGGAGAGATCACTACCAACACCAAGGAAATACAAACGATTTTAAAAACATATTATGAACAGCTCTACGCCAATAAATTAGGCAATCTAGAAGAAATGGACGCATTCCTGGAAAGCCACAAACTACCAAAACTGGAGCAGGAAGAAATAGAAAACCTGAACAGGCCAATAACCAGGGAGGAAATTGAAGCAGTCATCAAAAACCTCCCAAGACACAAGAGTCCAGGGCCAGATGGCTTCCCAGGGGAATTCTATCAAACGTTTAAAGAAGAAATCATACCTATTCTACTAAAGCTGTTTGGAAAGATAGAAAGAGATGGAGTACTTCCAAACTCATTCTATGAGGCCAGCATCACCTTAATTCCAAAACCAGACAAAGACCCCACCAAAAAGGAGAATTACAGACCAATATCCCTGATAAACATGGATGCAAAAATTCTCAACAAGATACTAGCCAATAGGATCCAACAACACATTAAGAAAATTATTCACCATGACCAAGTAGGATTTATCCCCGGGATGCAAGGCTGGTTCAACACTCGTAAAACAATCAATGTGATTCATCATATCAGCAAGAGAAAAACCAAGAACCATATGATCCTCTCATTAGATGCAGAGAAAGCATTTGACAAAATACAGCATCCATTCCTGATCAAAACTCTTCAGAGTGTAGGGATAGAGGGAACTTTCCTCGACATTTTATTTTTTTTATTTTATTTATTTTTTCCTTGACATTTTAAAAGCCATCTATGAAAAGCCCACAGCAAATATCATTCTCAATGGGGAAGCACTGGGAGCCTTTCCCCTAAGATCAGGAACCAGACAGGGATGTCCACTCTCACCACTGCTATTCAACATAGTATTGGAAGTCCTAGCCTCAGCAATCAGACAACAAAAAGACATTAAAGGCATTCAAATTGGCAAAGAAGAAGTCAAACTCTCCCTCTTCGCCGATGACATGATACTCTACATAGAAAACCCAAAAGCCTCCACCCCAAGATTGCTAGAACTCATACAGCAATTTGGTAGCGTGGCAGGATACAAAATCAATGCCCAGAAATCAATGGCATTCCTATACACTAACAATGAGACTGAAGAAAGAGAAATTAAGGAGTCAATCCCATTTACAATTGCACCCAAAAGCATAAGATACCTAGGAATAAACCTAACCAAAGAGGTAAAGGATCTATACCCTAAAAACTATAGAACACTTCTGAAAGAAATTGAGGAAGACACAAAGAGATGGAAATATATTTCTTAATATTTTATTCTTTCTGGTGATATTAGTAAATAAAGTTACTGTCTTGATTTTTTCTTCAGATCAGCCATTGTTAGTGTATAGAAAGAGAATTGATTTTTGTTTGTTGATTTTGTACCCTGCAACTAAACTGAAATCGTTCGTTAGTTTTAACAGCTGTGGAATCTTAAGGGTTTCTTAAGAATCTTGTCTTCATGGTTGTTTTCTTCTCCTCCTTCTCCTTCTCCTCCTTCTGGCTAATTGCTCTGGCTGAATTTTATAATTATGTGTTCAACAGAGGTAGTGAGTGTAGAGATCCTTGTTTATTAACTAAACTCCTGCTTCTGATCTTACAGGAAATGTGTTCAGTCTTTTACCATTGGATCTGGTGACTTATGAGCTTTTCACATATGGCTTTAATTATTTTGAGGTAGTTTCCTTTTATTTCTAATTGTTGAGAATTTTTTATCATGAAAGAATGTTGGATTTTGTCAAATGATGTTGGTTTGTCCTTCATTCTGTTAATGTGGTATATAACATTGATTTATTTTATATATTAAATCATCTTTGAGAAACATTTAGTACTTTAATAATGTGATTTTTCTCAATTACCACTATATCTAAGTCTTAGTCTAAATCCTGCTTTTGATGAAACAGTTAATGTCTGACTTTGGCTAGATTTTGATGACTAAGAAATCATTGAACTTGTGAGTACTTGGTTTCCAGTAAAATACTTTGTGCAATAAATGAGAACAAGTATAAAAGAGTAGTTGAGGATGTGAACTCCCAAGTCATACTCCATGAATTCAAATCTTAGCTCTTCTCCTTACTAGGTTTTTGAGGTTGGGCAGATAATTCAGTGTGTTTGCACCTCAGTTTCCTCACCTGTAAAATGTAAACACCAATAGTACCTGTCTCACATAGCCACAGAAAATATATATGTAACTTTGGAATTTGATTTTGCATGCAATTTCATTGCTGTAATTGGTGTCGATTTTTAAAATAAATGTGTTTTTTTTTTTAGTTTTAGATTTTTAGCATAATTATGAGGATAGTACAGAGAATCCCCACATACTGATCCTACATCTAGTTTCCCTGTTATTAGCATCTTACATTAGTATTGTACATGTGTCACAATTGAACAAACTAATGATTTAATATTGTTACATTTTTATTAATTAAATTCCTTTTTTTAACCTCAGACTCCTTAGTTTTATTCATTGTTCTCATTCTTTTCCAAGATCCCATATAGGTTACAACACTGTATTTAGTCATCAGATCTTCTTAGGCTACTCTTCTTGACTGTGATGGTTTCTCGACTTCAACTGTTTTTATCATCTTGTAGAAAAATGTTTACTACTTTGTAAATCACCTGATATTTGAAAGTGGCTATACCTTTTTTAATCTTTTGTTCTTTATCTACATTATGTAAATTTCAAAATGTAGTCAATCTTAAAAGAACATATTATATAAATGATAAATTATTAAACATTTAGGTTGTCCCAAAAAACAGCTGTTTATTTTTACTAACCCTTTCAATTAATAATATGATAATTTACCTTATATAGAGATAAATATAATTTAAAAGTTTCTTTGGGAGTTATTATATTATCTTGTTTCCCTAGAAATATACTCATTATCTTTCTTAAATATACTTTGACCACATATTAAAGTATTGATACACTTCATAACTAACTGGAGTGTACATATTCTTTTTAAAGATATATACATATTTCCTCTTACTTTCTGTAATAATGCATATCAAGGAGATCCCTGGGTGGCTCAGTGGTTTAGTGCCAACCTTCCATCTGGGGTGTGATCCTAGAGTCCCGGGATTGAGTCCCACATCAGGCTCCCTGCATGGAGCCTGCTTCTCCCTCTACCTGTGTCTCTGCCTCTCTCATTCTGTTTCTCTCTGTGTGTCTCTCATGAATGAATAAATAAAATCTTTTTAAAAAGTTGGTATAATTCATAGAATATGCCATATTTCTTAGTTACAATAATTATTAAGGAGATTAGAGGCAGTTGTTAATGTTTACCATTATAACTAGAGGTGTATGCTCATTGATAGAATTTACTTTCAATGGGTTTGTAAACTAAAAATTAATTCTAACTTAGTAATTCTAGTCTCTTTAAAATCATCTAATGTAACAGAGCATTAGGGCCCACACTAAACCTACATTAATTCACCTTAATTTGACTACATCCGCAAAGACCCTATTCCCAAATAACATCACCGTCTAATTCTATTCATGCTGCTATAAGAAAATGTTACATACTGGGTAGATTATAGGCAATAGAAATTTATTTCTCATAGTTCTGGAGGCTGAGAAATCCAAGATCAAGGCAACAGCATGCTTTTGTTCTGGTAAAAGCCATCTTCTGGTTAACAGTTTGTGCCTTTTCAGTGTTTCCCAAATGGTAAAAGGGGGGAGGGATCTCTGTGGGGTCTCTTTTATGAGAATAGTAATCCCATTCATGAAGGCTGCATCCTTAATACCATCCTTAACACCATCATCCTTGAGGGGTAGGGGTAGGATTTCAACAGATAAATTTAGGGGCAACACAAGTATTCAGATCACACCAGTCACATTCACAGATTCTAGATGGATATGAATCTTGGTGAAACTACTCAGGTCGGTAGTCTTCTCTTTAGCCTTGAAATACTCATGTCTTTCTTGTGTTCCAATGCATTTATGCTCTATCAACATCCCTCAAAGACTGAATCTATCCCAGCGTTAACTCTAAATCCAAATTTCACCTAAATATCAACTCAAAATAAGTAAAATTGATAGCATATCAACAAAAAGGAAACACACAGAAACATATCAGAATCCAAACAAGGTAGAGAAATTAATACAGTAAAAGTGTTTCTTTGAAAACATAAATTCAAGTGATAAACATCTAGCAATACTGATCAAGATAAAAGGGAGATACAAATAACTGATATTTGGTATTAAAGTGGTGTTATTATTAGAAAGAAATCACAGAAGCTAAAAGATAAATTTAATAATATAAGAAAATTTATGCCAATTAACATGACATCGTGGATAAAAGACAAATTCTTTGAATTGCACTAATAAGCAAAACTGACAGAATCTGAAATATGAAGCTAAATAGCTCTTTCACTTTGAAAGTAATTGAATCATCAATAATTTTACACTAAGAAAGCACCAATTTTAACTTTTTTTTAATTAGAATTTCTTCTTATTCCTTGTTGGTTTAAAATGGCTAATCAGAATAAAAAAATAAAAGGGCCTTTGCTTAGAGTCTGGGTTCTCACCTATTTAGAAGTTAGAACTAGGTACCCCTACTACCCAGCACCATATTGAGATGGGCTGAGGGGTAACCCCTAAGGGACAATTGGAGGGGCGTAGGCCTGCCACTCCTTTTCTCTATCCTGTTTTTGGCATGTGATGAAAAATATTGCTTTTCAGATTCATCTCTCCTGACTTAAAAATAATGTTAACTGTGTGAGTTGGGGGAAGGGAAGCCCATCCTAATCCCTCTCCCCTAAGAAGGAGGGGATTATTCAATATTGTTTCTGGAGCTCAGCCAAGCTCTTTTCCTGATCTTACCACCACCACCAAAGTCATGGAGCTGTGACCCTTTTTCCTGGGCTTCAATTTTATTGGTTTTACTAATAAGTTCTGTCAAAAATTTAAAGAAAAAATAATATCTACAGTGTATAAATTCTTTCAAACAGGTAGGGATACCTCCTAAGTTCATTTTATGAGTCCAAAATGACTCTGATAGCACAACCTGACAAAAATTACAAGACATTACAAACCAATTTTCCTTCAGAATCAAAAATCCTTAAAACATACATTAGCAAATAAATCTAGTAATTTAAAAAAACGGTATAAAACATCCTTACAAGTGGCATTTACCTCAAGAATGCAAGGCTGGCTTAATATTGGATCACTATAAAATTCTGTATTAATAGAATGAAGAAGAAAAAAATGAATGATTTTTTTAACAGATTGAGAAATAAAAACAACTAACAAAAGTAAAAAAAAAATTAACAAAAGCCATTATCCATTTATAATTGGAATCTAGATACTCAACAAAATATACAGGAGGGCCTTTACCTAATAAAAAGAACCTATGAAAATTTACAGTTACTCATCTTTCTGTGAACTGGCTTTTCACTATATGCATATAGTATTTGCTTTTGACCCCCAGAACTAAATAATTCATTTAGTTTCCAAATTTTAAGTCCCCAGGAAACTATGGTTGAATCACCATGGATTTGGTAGCAACTCATGTATAAATCAGCTGTGATTAGTGGCTGCACTGTCAAGAGTTATACACTCTGCTTGCGCTCAAAATTTGCTGAGGAGTAGATTCTCTGATAAGGAGACAAAACCCATCTCTTATACTACTGAAACCTGAAGCAATGATTAAGTGTCAAAAAACTCTTCCCTCTTAGAGACAATAATAAGAAACGGTTTCATGTAGGAGATGGACCATCTCTTGAATAATAAAACTTTAATCAATATCCACATCCCACTTCTAGTTTTCTCTTCTACTCAGGTTGGCATAGATACTAGATATTTTTCAAGATTTTATTTATTTATTCATGAGAAACACAGAGTAAGGCAGAGACATAGGCAGAGAGAGAAGTAGGCTCCCCATGGGAAGCCTGATGCAGGACTCGATCCTGGGACCACAGGATCATGACCTGAGCCAAACGCAGATTTTCAACCTGTGAGCCACTCAGGTGCACCATTAGATATTTTTCAAACAGCCTTAATTGCAAGTGTGAAAATGATAACCCATTTCCCACCATTGATAATGGTTATAAAAATAGCCACTTTGAGATTAACAATATATTTCACCATACTCAAAAACTTCTGTGTGAAAAATGGTTATTTGTTAGGATCAGTGAAGTTGAATGCAAATGTTGTTTATTATACTTCTGTATCTACAAATGCATTCTCACATTTCTTTTCCCAATGATACTTTGCAAGTCTTTTCTATTTTTATTAATATCATATGTTGCTTAATTACAGGATAATTATAAAAAAGTAGCTAAGTGAGTTATATTCATCTGCTTGAACATGCCAAATGGTGTCATTTCAGAAAGATAAGGATTAGCTCGGAATTTTTAAGAAGTAGCTCAGAAAGATAAATATTAGCTCAGGAAAAAATAAAAATAAAAGTTAGTTTACATTTGGCAGAAAGCTCTAAATGCCATTATTCATGAGTTCAAAATAGCAAAGGGAAAAATAAAAGAAAATGTCTAATGAAAGTACTAATTGAATTTTCTGGTTCTGAAAATTATTTTCTTGCAACTTTTTCTTTTAAGAAGTGCTTTTTTCCCACTACAACCATAACAAATACAAATAAAAAATACATATTGAGATAAGAAATACATCCAAAATTTTATAGCATTTAGTTTTCTTTCATCATTTTGAGATGCCAATGATTACACATAAAATTATGATATATTTATGGGGCACCTGCGTGTCTCAGTCGGTTAAGCATCTCTTTTTTTTAAGATTTTATTTTATTTTTTTTTAATTTTTTATTTTATTTTATTTATTTATGATAGGCACACAGTGAGAGAGAGAGAGAGGCAGAGACATAGGCAGAGGGAGAAGCAGGCTCCATGCAGGAAGCCTGATGCAGGACTCGATCTCAGGACACCAGGATCGGACCTGACCTGAAAGGCAGATGCTCAACCACTGAGCCACCCAGGTATCCCAGCATCTGATTCTTGATTTCAGCTCACTTCATGATCTCAGGGCTGTGGGATCGAGCAGTGCATTGGGCTCTGGGCTCAGCACAGAGTGTGCTTGAGATTCTCTCCCCCTCTCCTTCTGCCCCTCTTCCTACTTCTCTCTCTCACTCTCTCAATAAATATATAAATACGATCTTAAAAAAAAGATGTATTTATTTTAAATGAACGAGTTACATCATTTAATTCATCCATATTCTTAAAGCTACACTTTTTCATTAAGAAATTTTAGTTTTTTTTTTTTTTTTTTTTTTTATAAATTAATTTTTATTTGTGTTCAATTTACCAACATACAGAATAACACCCAGTGCTCATCCCGTCAAGTGTACCCCTCAGTGCCCGTCACCCATTCACCCCCACCCCCCACCCTCCTCCCCCTCCACCACCCCTAGTTCATTTCCCAGAGTTAGAAGTCTTTATGTTAAGAAATTTTAAATCTGATTTAGAATAATATATGTATTAGAAATTTTTTCATAAAATGTAAAAATGTTTATATTCTACATGGTGTGAACAGTAGTTGTAGGAAGAAAGTGAAAGTTCATGTACTTTAAATTTATTAAGTATTGTTTCAGAATGACTTTGGGCAAGGTGTTTGATACCTTTTCCTCTCTTCTCTCTCCTCCTTCCCCTTCCCTCATCGCCTTTGTTTTTTTCCTATTTCTGAATTGTTCTCAGTAAATTGGCCCCAGAAACTTAACAAATGAAAAACAAACAAAAAACATGGTAAATTGCACAAATTTCTTGATTGTTTTTACTTCTCCGACTCATTTGCGTGGAATCTCTGGAAATTATTTTTTAAATATATATGGAGTTGCCTCAAACATAGTGATATTGGCGCCTGCTTAGAATATCCTTTGGTTTTGTTAAAACTACTGCTCCAATTGCTTAGATTTTTTGTTATAAAGGGGGCACCAAGTTTTCAGTTTAATCACAAAGCACTCTGTGAAAAGTCCTGGTATATCCTCTGTTAGCAACTCTATGTCTTTGAAAATAACTCAGTATCCTTAGAGCACTTCTGCTTTTTCTTTTTTTTTTTTTGAAAGGAAATTTTAATGTAGTAAACATGTTTAGTAAACATGGCATGTCCTTTATGTTGTTAATGAAGACATGATACATTCAAAAATGTATTAAAAATAAATGACAAAAAAAAAAAAAAAAAAACGAGACCAAAAAAATTCCTAGAAGGAGGTTTCACAACAACAACAAAAAAAATCAGCCCAAGTTCTATTCCCCTCAATCAGAAGTGGCTCTTGCAAAAATCAGCAACTCCCCTCCAACACACAAAAGCACTGCCATTTGCCTTGCAAGCAGAACATATGCTTAATTATTGAACTTGAACATTAGGCAGAATTAGTGTAGAGCATATTTTAATAGGTTACTTCAACACCCACCTAGTCCATATTTGTTTGGAGATCTAGTTTATACATATTCCACAGGTATCCTGAACAGTAAACCAGGTTGTCCCATTATTTTTTAAATGGTAGTTCTTTTATTTTGTATAAAATCTTTTTAAAAAACATTTTTATTTATTTATTCATGAGAGACACTGTGAGAGAGAGAGGCAGAGATAGGCTGAGGGAGAAGCAGGGAGCCTGATGTGGAACTCCATCTCGGATTCCGGGATCACGCCCTGGGCTAGGCAGATGCTCAAACACTGAGCCACCCGGGCATCCCAAAATGGTAATTTTTACAGATCAAGCAAACCATTTAGATTATAAAGATCTCTTAAAACAAATTTTAGATGAAAATACATTAAGGAGAAACCCTGAAAGTTAAACAAATCTAGTTCTTTTTTACTAAAATGGTGGGATGAAGGTAGAATGTCTATTCTGAAGAGCAGCTCCTTTTGATTCCCCATGAAAAATAGGCCAAATTTGTCTGAACTGATATAAATTAAAAACTAAGTCAATAAAAAACAAAACATATACCTTAAGGTACTATAAAACTTGACATATGTCAGGGCTTATGGAATGGGAAATAGAATTCAGACTTTTTTTCTCAAAAAGGAAACCTACACATTTTAAGGGAAAAACAAAACAACAGAACTCTAAATATGGATAGCTCTATGCACAGAACACCACACAAGAATTAATTACACAATCAGTAATATCATCATGAGAGTAACTGTCTGAGGACTTCAATTTTCAGCAACAGAGCTCCTAAGTTAAAAATGTGTTAAAAGCTGATAATGTCAACAAGGACAAAAAACAAAAACAAAAACAAAAACAAAAAGAGATGGAGGATGAGGGGAAATAGGGAGGAAAAGCTGTATGCATAGGTTAATTACAAGTATTCAGCAGCATAAAAATAATACGATTCCATAGTCTCCCAAATGGGCTTCTCTCCAAGCCCCTCCCCCACTTTCTTTCACTGCCAGACATGGGAGACTAAGAAAGTGGGCAAATTCATTTGTAACTATAACCTCTCCCATATTTGAAATGACATGTATGTTCAATCTAATGCTACATGTTAAGAAACTGTTGTGATACACATGAATAAAGCAAAATAAAAACAAAAGCCTAAACCATGAGCTTTAATAACTGGAAAGACCATCTGTTTTAAAGCCAACTAGGGGGCAGTCCGGGTGGCTCAGCGGTTTAGGGCTGCATTCAGCCCAGGGCCTGATCCTGGAGACCTGGGATCGAGTCCCAAGTCGAGCTCCCTGCGTGGAGCCTGCTTCTCCCTCTGCCTGTGTCTCTGCCTCTCTCTCTCTCTCTCTCTCTCTGTGTCTCTCATGAATAAATAAATAAAATCTTTAAAAAAAAATAAAGCCAACTAGGTGTGATCCTAATCATTACTGTATATGACATGATTTATAGAAACAAAGGCCAAGAAAAATATCTTTATTTTGTCCAGTACTTAGGCTTGTTGTTCTAGGGAAAACAGTGATAATTCAATGAATGTGTCACACATATAACTGGAAAAAAGTCCCCTTCTGGTTTCAAACGAATTTAAACAACTATCTTCCTTGACTAATTTTTCTCCTGTGTCAGACAAATCTTGTTGGGGCAAGACCAGTTTAAAACCCTCTTGCCCTTCAAACACTAGATATGAACATCCAGGAACATCCTACAATGCAAAGTGCCTTAAGAGAAGGATTCTGTAGGACCAGTGATATAATTGATCTGAAGAAGCCTGAATGCTATTAACATTGATGGGAGCCAGTCAGGCAGTGGTGGGTTGTTTCTCCTCAGTTGTTTCCTCCAACAGCAGCATGATGAGTTCATGCAGGAGTTTGTAGATCCTTGAGTAAACCCATGCTGTGGGATGCGAAAATGCAATGTGTCATGGCAGGAGAGGGCACCCTCCGCGTGCAGGAAGTCCCCATCTGTATCCAGTGCTGAACATTAGCAAGCTTCAGCAGGGAACCCTTTACAAGTTGGTTTGCCTCAGAGGGTTGGGCTTCTTACCTCGAGGAAACAAACCCAGTACAATGATTTTGGCCTGTGGCTACCTTGCGTTGATAAATTGTATGATGGCCTAATTCTATTTGCTACTTCTGCTGTGTTTTTATGGTTGTTTCTTTCTTCCCAGACAAAAATGACCTCAAGTTTAATATTCTCCATTTCTCCATCCTTTAGTCTGCATGAAACAAGTCTCGTCGCATCTGCTCCAATTCCAAAATTCCATGCACAAAGTGGGGAAAAAAAGCTCTCACCATATCCCATATTGCTGCATTAACTGTACCATGGAGTCACCCACAAATAGTACATCAGGCTTATTGTCTTTACATCCAGGACAAATCTGTTGTGCTGAGACATACATTTGTCATCTCTTTAAATGTTGTCCGCTGCATGTAAAGTAGCTGGTAGGTTTGAGTCCCCTTGGCTCATTACGCACTCAGGCAGAGGATGCAAGTGGGCCCCAAGCAGCTGTGGCATCCTCAGGTGGCACATCTGTACCTCACTCAGTCCCATTGGCCAGGCTCCAGCATGTCCCTCCTCAGACCCCAGCACCAGCAGCAGCCGCTTCTCTTCCTGTCTTGACCATGACAGCTAAGACAACTTTTCTTGGACCTCTTTTGCAAATATGCTTCTTTAAATGCTTTAAGTTGCTTTATTCATTTATTTTTTCTAAGATCCAGCAGAGTGCTAGTGGGTGTGTTTTAGAGGATCTAATGACTAAGACTCAACTAATTTATCTGACTTACAGAGATAAGTATGAGTATTTGGCCGGGTTGCACAGGAAGTACAGATAATTGATCCATTGCTGGTAATTACATTTTACAAGAAAATAAACTGACTATATGTTATAAAAAGAAAAATGTCTCAGTACATAGTTTAACATCTATTTTACCTTTCTCATTCTAACTCAGGTTGTATATCTTTTAACAGATTAAGAAATTCTCTAGAAAGCATTTATTATTTAAGGCATCTGGGTGGCTCATTGTTTGAACATCTGCCTTTGGCTCCTGTTGTGATCCTTGGGTCCTGGGATCAAGTCCCGCATCAGGCTCCCCACAGGGAGCCTGCTTCTCCCTCTGCCTATGTTTCTACCTCTCTCTGTGTGTCCCTCATGAAGATAAATAAAAGTTTTTTTTAAAAAAAGAAGAAGAAGAATTCATTAGCATTACTTCACTAACAGAAACACACAATTCGAGTGACCTATTTTGTGGTAAGTCCATGAAGATCAAACAAACAAATGAACAAATAAAAATAAATAAGTTCATATGCCATCTACCAGAAGAAACAGACATGTGAAGACCTTGCAATAAGTGCAATTAATGCTGTGAAGCAAAGTACACTTACTTTGCTTAGGCAAAGGAAACATAAGTCAAGGAATAGAGATGGATAAGTGCAATTCTTTTTTTTTCCAGATGCAGTTCCTTCTCAAGAAAACTATGAGCTTTTGCTGCAATTAAAACATATGGAAGAAATTGCAACTAAAATCTGGAAGGAAGTTTACTGCCAGAGAGTGGAAGATCTTGAATGCGATGTAAAGGAGTTTGGGTTATAACAGATCTACAAGTTTGGTAAGAAGAGTGGTATGACCAAATATTAGTTTTACAAAGTAAAGTCTGGCTAGCATGGGGAATGTGGTTTAGAGTAAAAACTAAATCAAAAAGACTAGTTCTACAAGCTTGGATGAGAGACAGTTGAAACTGGTATAGGGCAGTAGTAATGTATATTTTGTAATAAAATACTTGGATTCTTCATGTAGTACTGGGTTAAGTGAAAAGAGAAGAAAGAGAGTTGGTGAAAAAGAAGGCAAAAGCTGGGGCTTATTTACAATACAAGAAAATCCAGGGGGTGGAGTGAAAATCAGAAGAGAAGAGAGAAGTAAGTAAAGGGAAAGTGGGAAATAACAATTTATACCTCTCTGCTATCAAAAAAATTATTTAGAACCACAGACATTTTTTTTTCTGAAACAAATACTTCCAATTGTTTGCCCTATGGGATGTTTTCACCATACACACTTAGTTAAAATGTAAGCTTTTAGGGACGATAGCATACAACATTGCTTCCAGAAGCTTTAAAGTCTAACAGCTGAAATGTTTTCCTGAATTCAGTCCTTTTTCTTTTTTTTTAATCCCTGACCATACCATTAAGCAGTACTGTAAAATTGGTTTTGTTATTAGCCTAAGGCTTCTAGTAAGCACTTTTAGTTTTTTAAAGGGTGAATATCACAGACCCTTATGCCCTAAGTAATTGAGATATCAGTATAGACTTAATTTTATTCATGGAGATTTACATTCAATTTCCATTAACCTTAATAGGAAGCCATTACCTAACTGGTATGGGTTATTGGTAATTCAAAATAATTCAAGATAGACTTACTTCATTTGATATTTTTTGTTACAAATGTCAACAACTTCCATTTAAAACTAAGTATGCATCATGTTATCTACTCCTAGGCAATTCTGCACATGGGCAAAACTAATCATTTTATAGGAAATTAAATATTAAAAGCATTGCATCCTCCAAGACTGTTGAAGTATCCTTTAAAAAATACTCAGTCCTAATAATTATTTTAAGAAGTGTCTAATAACTTGGAAAGTTATCTCAGAGAAAATTTCTTCTTGATGTCAGATTCAAACAGCAAAACAAAACCACACAAAACATCAGGACATGCCAAACATAAGATACAAAGCTTTGCTGTTAATATTAGGTTTTTAAAATGTATTTGGGAATTTGTATAATTTGGATGATGGGATTACATAAAGGCCAATATATAAGATTGGGAAACAGAAACAAATTAATTTGAATTTAGTTTATAGGTAAAATATTAAAATTAAAAATTAAGTGATTATATATGAATATGTGTACATATATGAATTAATAAGAATGTCAGTTCATGCCCATCTACAATTAAGGTGGTTATAGAAAACACACACACACACACACACACACACACACACGAATCATTATGATAATATCATCCATAAATTCTTCTTTGACATTTATATTTGTGTATTGATTTTTTTTAAATTTGTGTATTTAAACAGCATTTCTAGTTATGTGTTTTCTATGTATTTGGAGCACAATTTATTATGGGATAATCAATAAAAATATATTCCACCTTTTATTTGCCACATTTTCCATATAGTAAAATTAGGATAATATGAGCTAAAATTCTCTATTCCTAGAAAGAGTTAAAAGATATTTGCATAATGAATGCTAAAATACAACTAGTTGACTATACGTACAAATCAAATTTCCAAAATTTAATGTTATAAGTTTTAATGTTATAGTAGAAATATATTAAATTGCTTAGACTATTGTTGTAACTGTTTTCCAAGGACAGCTTTATAAAAAGTCAATGAATGGGCCTAATATTTAGTGGTTTGAAATGAAGTAAGCCTGGTTCTGCTAGTCTTTTTGTTTTTGATATCTAACCTGTGATTAAAGTAAGAGGTAGAGAAACAGAAGGGATTTCAGTCTTCTGAGCCAATGTTTTCCAATGTCTGTATCATTGGGGATTTTGTTTAAATGTGTATCTGATTCTGTAGGTCTGGAGTGAAGGATCTAAGACTACCTTTCTATTAACCTCCTAAATAATGCCAATATCGATACTCTAAGGACCATACTTTGGGTAGCAAGTCCATTTCTCCTGATTTTCCCAATTAGAAAATAAGCTCAAGGAACTCTTTGATCCCCAAAGATCATAAAACTGATCATGGGCAGAACCCAAACTATATAGTTATTGTTACTCTATTAGTGACTTATAAATATTCTTTATGTTTCTAAAATTGATTATATTATTCTCTTTTGTCACAGAATTTATATTTTAGTTTAATTTAATTCAGTACTACATCACTGTAGTGACATTTTCTAACAAGTTATTGATAGTAGAAGGGGAACCCTGAATTAGGCAGACCATTGATATCCCTTAGGAGAAATGAAAATAAACCTAAACCAGTATTGGAAGCAAGAGTGGCCTATAATAAGAATATAATACCTTATGTGTGTCAGTGGTATTGATAATTTGATATGGAAGTACTGCATTGTGCTCTTAATTTTGGTATGATGATTCAATTTGATTGGCACAAAAAATTCATTTGAATCTAATCTTTAAACCTTTGTACATATTTCCCCCCGTGAGTTTAGTCAAGCATGCCAAATCATTGCAGCAGAGTTCTCAACTGGTATAGAGATTTTCTTTACCATGTATGATGAAGTTCATTATAAACTGGAGTAAGGTTACTGCCAGGTCCATCTGCTTGCTTTAAACTGGAATGAGAAAGCATAGATAGTTGATTTGTATTGATGTAATCCCTAATTTGATTATGTTTCAATCATTCCAAAAAACTTTTAAAATGTGTTGCAGAATAAAGTTGGGATGATTACACATTGTCTTCCACTAATAATAGGTATAAATTCAGCACATTTTAAAAGCCTACATGAGTGTATCACTTTACAAGAGTGATATTGATAGTACCTACAGTGATGCATTTCAAGGAGAAAACAAACAGTGAGATAAATGGAAATACAACTATTTTTTGAATAGACTCCTTCTTAGGGAAAATTTCCACTCATATTTACAAGCTTTTAAGGTAAAAAGTAACCTAGCAGTCAGAAATAATCAGTGCTCTCAAGTAGCTGGCATTTTGTCAAGTGGGTTTATTCATATACTTGTTAGTTTCTAAGTAATGTTAGCTAGCTCAAAGGGAAAGATCTGGTCATGGTGTCTCCTAAAGCATCTGTTTTCACACTTGGAGGGGAGACAGAGGCACATGGCTGACAATAACTAAAAATGAAAAAAAAAGAGAGAGAGAAAACAAAACAAACAAAAACCTGTGTTTTCAAGGCCTCTTCTATATCCCACTTTAGACTGCTATGGGCTCTGTACTTGGTCCAGTTCTCCCCAAAAACACCCAGCTCTGGGACTTTTCATACTCTCTTCCCCCATGAGAAGTAAGAACACTTGTCCTTTATCTTCCCAACTTGATCTCCTGTTGACAGAGCAGTGTGTATCATTGCATTGGTGATTAACACTTCCACTTGTTTATCAATGACTCATGAATTATGGAATGTATGGTTTTGATAATGACACAAAGTGCTGGATTTAAAGAATTTGATCTGTTACTCCATTCATTCAACACATTTATACTGTGATCTTAAGATAGTCAATACTGCTTTGCAGGACTAAATTACAGAGGTATAAATGACATTTCGTACCCCTTATAACTTAGAAAATAATAATAAACACAGAAATTTCAGGCATCTTAAAAATCCTTTGGGTGTGCAATGTTATGTATTTTATTTTGATATATTTTGGCATCTATAAATTAAAATACACAATCAACTCTAAGTTGTGCCTATATATAAGACTGCGTCTGTCAATCCCATTTACAATTGCACCCAAAAGCATAAGATACCTAGGAATAAACCTAACCAAAGAGGTAAAGGATGTATACCCTAAAAACTATAGAACACTTCTGAAAGAAATTGAGGAAGACACAGAGATGAAAAATATTCCATGCTCATGGATTGGCAGAATTAATATTGTGAAAATGTCAATGCTACCCAGGGCAATTTACACGTTTAATGCAATCCCTATCAAAATACCATGGACTTTCTTCAGAGAGTTAGAACAAATTATTTTAAGATTTGTGTGGAAGCAGGAAAGACCCCAAGTAGCCAGGGGAATTTTAAAAAAGAAAACCACAGCTGGGGGCATCACAATGCCAGATTTCAGGTTGTACTACAAAGCTGTGGTCATCAAGACAGTGTGGTACTGGCACAAAAACAGACACATAGATCAATGGAACAGAATAGAGAACCCAGAAGTGGACCCTGAACTTTATGGTCAACTAATATTCGATAAAGGAGGAAAGACGATCCACTGGAAGAAAGACAGTCTCTTGAATAGATGGAGCTGGGAAAATTGGACATCCACATGCAGAAGAATGAAACTAGACCACTCTCTTGCACCATACACAAAGATAAACTCAAAATGGATGAAAGATCTAAATGTGAGACAAGATTCCATCAAAATCCTAGAGGAGAACACAGGCAACACCCTTTCTGAACTTGGCCACAGTAACTTCTTGCAAGATACATCCACGAAGGCAAAAAAAAACAAAAGCAAAAATGAACTATTGGGACTTCATCAAGATAAGAAGCTTTTGCACAGCAAAGGATACAGTCAACAAAACTAAAAGACAACCTACAGAATGGGAGAAGATATTTGCAAATGACGTATCAGATAAAGGGCTAGTTTCCAAGATCTATAAAGAACTTCTTAAACTCAACACCAAAAAAACAAACAATCTTATCATGAAATGGGCAAAAGACATGAAGAGAAATCTCACAGAGGAAGACATAGACATGGCCAACATGCACATGAGAAAATGCTCGGCATCACTTGCCATCAGGGAAATACAAATCAAAGCCACAATGAGATACCACCTCACACCAGTGAGAATGGGGAAAATTAACAAGGCAGGAAACCACAAATGTTGGAGAGGATGCAGAGAAAAGGGAACCCTCTTACACTGTTGGTGGGAATGTGAACTGGTGCAGCCACTCTGGAAAACTGTGTGGAGGTTCCTCAAAGAGTTAAAAATAGACCTGCCCTAGGACCCAGCAACTGCACTGCTGGGGATTTACCCCAAAGATACAGATGCAATGAAACGCCGGGACACCTGCACCCTGATGTTTCTAGCAGCAATGTCCACAATAGCCAAACTGTGGAAGGAGCCTCGGTGTCCATCGAAAGATGAATGGATAAAGAAGATGTGGTTTATGTATACAATGGAATATTACTCAGCCATTAGAAACGACAAATACCCACCATTTACTTCGATGTGGATGGAACTGGAGGGTATTATGCTGAGTGAAGTAAGTCAATCGGAGAAGGACAAACAGTGTATGTTCTCATTCATTTGGGGAATATAAATAACAGTGAAAGGGAATATAAGGGAAGGGAGAAGAAAAAGACTCCTAACTCGGGGAAACAAACTAGGGGTGGTGGAAGGGGAGGAGGGCGGGGGGTGGGGGTGAATGGGTGACGGGCACTGAGGGGGGCGCTTGCCGGGATGAACACTGGCTGTTATTCTGTATGTTGGTAAATTGAACACCAATAAAAAATTAATTTATATAAAAAAAACTTTAAGAATTACCCATAAAAAAAGGAAAAGGAAAAGAGACAAATGAATCATTTTTTGTTTTATTCTAGCATTTTAGTTTTACAGCTCTACATAGAGAAAATGGAAGTGCATTTACTATGGACTAGTCCAGAACCAAATGAAATATTAGTAATATACGCAATCTGAAAAATGCATTTGCAATTATATCTCAAGGATTCATTTTATATTTCTAGGATCCAAGACAACTCCAAATATAACTTCAGTAAGCCAGAATCAATCTAAGATCTTAAGTCAGGAAAATAACAGAAAAGTACACATGAGTGCACACACCAAGTCACACACAGGTATGCACACATGTGCTGAGAGTTTTCTTTCTTTTCTTTTTTTCCCCAAACATCACAATGGGTAAAATGATAAAAACATGTTGGAGCTAATGTAGAAGAGCATTTAGATAACTCAGTACCAGATAAGAAACTACCTCCGAACAGCATAATTTGGCCCTTAAAGCCACTGGCAACATTTCTAAACATCTAATAATTACACACTTGAACCTCTTTCTAGAGTTCAACGTGAAGTTAAAGCTCACCTCGGGGCTTACTAAAAACTTATGCATTGCCAAATCTTAACTTTTCTCTGCATGGCTAGAAGGAATCTAATTTCTTCAGCTCTATAACTGACATTTCAGCTACAACATCCTTTACATTGGTTTGTCTTACTAACAGCATAATTTATTTGTGGCTATTTTTGTCCCACTTTTGTAATAAACAGACGGACCCATAAAATGGTATTATTTTATTAATATTTGTTTGTCTTCTAGATATATCACAAGAGTTATTCTCAAAAAATATTACATGTATCATATAGTTACATTTTCCAAATGCTTTCAATTCAGTAGTTAATTCAAAAAGTCCCTCTGAAGATAGATTGCTACCATTTTGATTAATATTTCTTGGCATAACAGCTTCCCATTTAGCTGCAAAATTGTATTCTAATTAAATTCTTTTCAAGAAGCTATGCAAATTATTGGCAGACTTAATGCTCCCAGCATGTATCTTTTCTTCCACTGCAAAGGTTTCGGGAGTTTTATGCACAATTAATTTACTAGCGACAATATCTTTATGTGTGTAATTCATAATACTGTATTATTTGGGGATATCTCTTTCCTTTAAAAGAAAATCCAAGAGATAGAGACATTTTTCAATTTTCATTTTTTTCTCTGACTGCAAATTAACTTCATTTGGATGGCTGAGTTAAACTTTTGGAAAACTTACTTCTACAGAGTGTTTTAATTGATAATTTTTGCATCAAAGCCCAAATTTCAAATAGGCAGACATTCCGTTCATTCTCTGTCATACGGTTGTATGTGTCAGTGAAGAGCACAAGCACAAATTCCTATTTTCTTTATATTATATCTCTTTTCTCATTGACTCTAATTGTTATTCCTCTTTCAGTTCCCATCAAGGGCTTGTTAGCTCATTCTAGTTGTTTGAGAAATTATTTAATTTCTGGCAGGCTAGCCAAAAATAAACTAGAACACTTGGATTAATTCAACTTGTTTTTATGAAATCTTAAAATCTAACAACAATTGGGACAAAAACTCTTAACAAACATTTATTGAATAGACTTCTCCATATCTGCAATGATAAGACAGCATTCCCCCATGATTTTCCTAAATTCATTGCCAATTATGATAGTAAAAAGCTGAATTACAATGGCCAGATTCCTTAATCTCTCTGTGGCTCAGCCTCTTTGCTGTGATATTAAGATAAAGGTAATGTTTATTTCATAGAATTATTTGAGGATTAAATGAAATACATATGCAATGAGTGGGTCAGTGTTTGGCATATGCCACTCACAGTATAAATCTACTATAAGAACAATAATAATTGGTTTCCTAACACATGTAACCCTCAGTTAGTTTTTAGGAAACTAAGATCATGAAATAGCAGACAGATGGCATGGATCTAGTCAAGTCCAGGAACACAGAGAGGCAATGGCAAATATCAGAAATAATATTTACATGTTGACAGATAAAATAGAAAATGGAATAAGAACATGAGGTTATAGGTAGGTTCTGAATTTGAGTGATGTAGAATTGATTAAAAAAAAAAAGGCCAAAGAGAGTGGGAAAATTGCAAGTCTGATGAGAACTGTTCTTTTGACAAGCAAGGAAGAATGGAGCAGAGTGGGGATGAGAGATCCATAACAGCCCAAAAAACAAATACACATTAACTTAAGCAATATCAAAAACCCCTTTCAACAAAAAATGCCAGTCTCTTTTAGACAGATTGACCAAATTCTTAGCATGATTTAAGTGATGGAGAGAAACGTAGTACATCCTTTTTATAACATATTTTGTTGTTTCTCACACATTAAGATTTGATTCCAAATTTTAAACATTTACACTTTGATAAATTTATTTTTGTTATTGTTGACATTAGGCTTTACATATAATATTTACCACATATTCTGAAACTCTCAACTGAAAGAATTTTTGTTTTTGTTTTCTAAAGATTATTTGTTTATTCATAAGGGACACACACAGAGAAGCAGAGACATAGGCAGAGGGAGAAGCAGGCTTCATGCAGGGAGCCTGATGTGGAACTTGATCCTGGAACTCCGGGATCATGCTCTGAGTCAAAGACCCAACTGCTGAGCCACCCAGCCGTCGCTCAACTGAGAGTTTTTCTAATCAATCCGATTATATTAAAAGAGAATAATAACAACTATGCATTTTGAATCATTTACTATGTACCAGTAGCTGTTCTATACTTGTTCTAATCCATTTACTTCTCATTCAGTCTAATGGAATACTAGAGAGAGATAAGGACAAAGGTAACTTGGTCCCAGAGCTCACAAAGAACATTAAGATCAGTCTGCCTCTTTAGGAAACAAATGAAGTAGAGGCACCATGATAAGCACGGAGGAACCCTAATTAGAATATCATTATTGTGGTAAAGCTTCTAGAGTCAAGTAATTTATAGATTGCTGATTTTATTTCTTCTTATACCTCATATGTTTTCACTCTATTAAGTATATTTTATATAGGCAATCAAATGAGCAAAGAGGCCAATATGTCTAGGCATTTTGCAGTGAGAACTGCCCCCTGGCCCTCCCACACTCCCACTCTTATGCCAAGGTAGCACACTTCCATATCCAAACATCCTTCCCCTTGTATGGACATGGCTGAAAACTGATTTAAAGGCACTGTTTCCAGATGGACCAGGGCTTAACTGCATGTGATAAGGTTAGCTTATTACTGACCCAAAGAGAGCAACAGGAGTTGTACTGCATTTCAGTGTATAATTCAAAGAGGATAAATGTAACACACCTTGTACAGCAGCACTGTCTGTGGCCAAGAAACACAGCTGTGATACTGTTCCCTCTTCCAATTCTTCACAGTCACCTTTTTTCTCTTGCTAATGCATCAGGAGAGAGAACTTTTCCCCAACTGGTCTTTTCTCCTGAGAAGAAGTGAAATAAATAATGAAATAATAAATATTAAATCAATTCCTTTATCTTACTTAGGGAAGGAAGCTCAATAAATCAAAACAATCTTTTGTCTTCTTGAAACATGTTGTATCAATGCATACTGAAATTTAATCATAAACATAGTAGGGTTTTCCATGATCAGAGAGGAGATAAGCATTATATTTTATAAGAAAATGACTAAATGCAATCTGACATTTTTATTTAACCCTTTTTATCTGAATACCAACCTTGTATAATGGCAAATTGGATTTGAAGATATTTTCTGTTAAAAAATGTTTAAATTCTAAAGTATATCATTTAAAGTTTTGGCCTTTATAAATGGAGCAGTGTCCATACATTGTTTTGATGGTTTAATATTATTTGTTCCCTCACTTAAATCTGTTTGTTCACCTTTAGTTTCTAAAATACACTGAAATCAAAAGTTTGTTTTTCCACGCAAGATATATGCAAGGAGATTAATCACTAAGTAGCAAGAAAACTAGTGGCACAGTAAATTATGCTCCCTAATGTTTAATAGCTATATTAAATAAATACATTTTCTAGATAAAGCCCAATAACATTTATATTTAAGAAAAAAACCAAGATAATCACCAAAATCTGGGTGATCTTTAAATATCAAAAAGATTATCAATAAGAAATTTTACAACCCCAAATTCTGAAAAAGCCAAATTCCGAATGTGTTGAAAAAAATACTTTTACTTATTTGTGATATTTTTAGTTTATAAAACTGTCAAGAATATTTTAAAAACAACAAAGGGAGTTTTACAGCTTATGGATAATAACTTAGAGCTAAACAATATATTTACAGGCATCTTATAAGTATACCTCTGTTGAGCTCCAGAAAGTATTATGCATGGTGAAATTAATCTTTGATGAACTGGACCAGAATAGAGATATTAAAGTGACAATTTTTTGTTTGTTTTTGGTTTTGTCAATTGCCAAACAGCTGTGTTCCTATGTAACTGAAATCAGCATAAAAAGATTTCAGAAAGCTGGGCAAACAAAAGTGTTCCAGGTGATGAAATCATGAATCAAATATTTTCTCATTCAAAACAAGAAATCTTGTTATTATGATCTATCATTCATATTCTATGTAAAAATACAAAACCCCTTCATTTTGAATAGTGTCTTTGATTAGAAAGGCCATTGACATTTCAAATTCCTATTACAACATTAACTGACTGAAGAAAATATGATTTGCTAGTAAAGCCATTAGGAAAATAAATGTCATCTCTTATCAAGTTCTATAGAATGTTTAACTAAAGTCAATTTGGATGAATCCAATGCTTTTACCTATTACCAGGACACAGTGTATCAACATTACTCTCAAGCAATAGAGAAAACTGGACATCCTAAGTCTAAAAGAAGAGTAGGTAAAATGCAAAGGGCACATATCAACAAACATCTACTCTTCAGATCAGGGATGACCTGAAGCAATCAGTAAGCAAAAGAACCTTCAAAACTTCAGTGGCAATCAGGAAGACATAGTCAAGAAAGTCATTTAAAGCCACATTTAATTTCATGAAAGTATAAACTCTATGATCATTTTATTGAGATGTAACAAATATATTATGGTGTTAGTTTGCATTAAAAATTCACTCTAAGGTATTTTCCATAATTTATTCTTTGGTCTTGTTTAATACAAACATTCATTCTTTATATATTTCATTATAATTGTTCAAATTGTAAATTATTCAAGCCATGTGCTTTCTGACATTATTTTTAGCCATTTTTACTGATTATTGAACTTCCACCAAAATATAAGACTGATTACATTCATGTCCCTAATGTGTAGAAGGTTTATCTTCAAAATATAATAATTTTCTTGATAAATTAAGGAAAATACACGTTTTAAAAAGTTATTATTTTCTAATTTTAATATATTTTTGCATTGCTAAGTAAAATTTAGGTATGTAAGAAAATATACCAAGAAAGCAATACACATTTTAGGCTAAGAATTTCAAATTAGACAAAGATTGATAAGATTTCTTTCAGGCTAAGAATTTCAAATTAGACAGATATTGATAAGATTTCTTTCATTCAAAAATTTTAGGGATGCCTGGGTGGCTCAGTTTTAAGTATCTGCCTTCAGCTCAGGGCATTATCCTGGAGTCCCAGGATCAAGTCCCATATTGAGCTCCCTGCATGGAGCCTGCTTCTCCCTCTGCCTGTGTCTCCGCCTCTCTCTCTCTCTGTGTCTCTCATGAATAAATAAATAAAATCTTTAAAAAAAATTAAAGTCAGTAATATATAAAGGATATAGATTGTAATTAGTTCTGAATAGTAAATGATTTTGGTGGCATATTCATGAGTCAGAATTACCTATGATAATAAAAGAAAAAAGAGGACAGAAAGGGACAGAATGATTATTAAAAAATATTAATAATCTAATTCCCAGTCCATATAAGCAGCTTACAAGGCATCACTTCTATTCTCACAACAGAAAAAGAAAAGCTGAACGAATTGAAAATCGACAACGCTTCTTAGACCCATCAGATAATTGTGGTATAACAGGGCGAACCACCTTCCTGAAAACTGGAGAGAAAGGATACCAAAAATTAGCTTATCAGAAGCAAAAGTCTGTAAGTGGAATTCCACCGCTCCACCCAATATTAGTAGGGACACTTAAACTATAATTGTTAAGTTTTTGGAGACTCAATGTGGACTGGTATGTATGTTAAAAAACTCTGGATGTCCAGTCTCAGGGGGCCCCACACTTTCAAGAAATTTACCTTTAGGAGCCCAACCAGGTTCCCAGAGTAAAGATCTAAGAACAATTCCTCAGCCATCCAAGAAGAAAGGAAATACCAAACTCCAGCTCCTTCTAGCCTTCTTAATACCAAAGGGGGGATGAGGGCAATTTGGGAAAGAGATGAGAAACCATTGTGAAAGTCAAAGCCTATGGGTAGAGGCTTATTGAAAGACTTAAATAAAGCAATAGATTTATTTAAAAATTAGATTATTTTTTCCTCTCCCCACATTTTACCACAATCAGTCAAGTTATTATATAAGAGTAGATTACATCTAAAAAAACTGCAAAGCTCAGGTCTTATTTCAAAAAGACTCTACAAAAACTGAAGACAACTGGAAAAACTAAAATGGCACTAGTAGGAAGTTAGTCCCTGACACCAACCTTTACAGAAAACAGTAAACACGGCCTACCTTCTGGCCATATAAATATAGAACTTCACACTAAAGACCACTTACCTGTTTTACTAGAAAATCATGTTAAGCTTTCAAAGAAGTCACAAGCCAGTCTAAAAGGGAGATTTTTTTTTTTAAAGTTTGAAGAGACAAAACAAGAATCAGAACCAGATTCTGATACAGAAGAGATTGAAATTATCAGACTGTGGTCTTAAAATAACTATGATTAATACAGTAAGGGTTCTAATAACAACAAAAGAGGACAACGTGGAAAATCAAAAGGCTAATGTAATCATGGAGATGAAAACTCAAAGGAAGAATCAACAGAATATCATAGGAGTCAAAAACACTGTAACAGAAATGAATAGTGCCTTTGAAGGGCTCATTAGAAGACTTGATACAGCCAAGGAAAGAATAAATAACCTAGAAAATAGGTCAATATAAACTTCTCAAACTGAAACTAAAGAGAAAGATAGACAAACAAGTAAAACAAACAAACGAATGGACAGTGTATCCGGAAACTGAAGGATAATTACAGGAATCTAATACATGTATAATGAAAATACAATAACACAGGAGGAGAAAAAGAGAAAGGAACAACAAATATTTGAAGTAAAAATGGCTCATCATTTTCCTAAATCAATGACAGAAACCAAACTACAGATCCAGAAAGTTCCAAGAACACTAAAAGGAAAAATCCAAAAAATTTACACATAGGTATGTCATTTTCAAAAGGCAAAAAATCAGACAAAGATAAAAAAGTTAAATGTTTAGGAAGGGGAAGAAGGCTCACTGATAGAGCAGCAAGGATAAAAATTACTTATAACTGCCTTTGAAAAACCATGCCAGGAGGAAAAGAGGGAAGTAAAATGTTGAAAGTGTCAGAAAAGAAAAACAAATGAAGAAACAAATGAAAATACCAGGATTCTGTAGTCAGTGAAATTATCCTTCAAAAGTGAAGAAAAACAGTCAAACAAAAATTGAGAAAATTTGTCTCCAATAGATCTACCAAGAAAGAAATGTGAAAAGAGGTAAGTTAGATAAAATAAAAACAATTTAAATCATACAATTGATTTTTAAGAAGAAATTAAGTATGTTAGAGAAGGAATCACTGAAGGTAGAATAAAGTATTTTCTTTTTCACATTCTTAATTGATCTAACACACACAATAATTTGTTCAAATTATAATAGCAGACTCTATTTAGTGTTTATAGCTTAATAATAAGTGAAATGAATGAAAGTGATGATATAGGAGGAAGGGGAAAAGAACTGGGAATATTGTTTTAAGGTACCTGCACTACTCATGAAGTATTACAGTGTTATATGAAAGTACACTTAGATTAGCTGTAAAGGTGTATTGCAAATTTTATAAAAATCATTAAAAATATCCTTATAAGTAAATACAACTGATATACTAAGAAAGGATAGAAAATGAAATCCTATAAAATGTGGAATTAAAATCAGAAAAGGCAGGTGCCTGGGTGGCTCAGTTAGTTAAGCATCTGCTCAGGTCATGATCTTAGAGTCCTGGGACTGAGCCCCCACATCATGCTCCCTGCTGAGCAGAGAGCTGCTTCTCCCTCTCCCCTCTACTCCTGCTTATTCTTGCTATCTCTCTCTCTCTCAAATCCAAAAATAAAATCTTAAAAAAAAATCATAAAAGGCAGAAGAAATTGAAAACAAAAAAAAGGACAAGATGAATAATAAAGTCACAGATATGGTAGACTTTTATATCAATAACCATTTTATCAATAATCACTTCAAATGTGAATGCAAATTAAGAGAGAAACCGTCAGTGGATAAAACCAAAATACTCAACTATATGTTGATTATAAGAAATCTACTTTAAATTAAATATACAGGTGGATTAAAAGTAAAATGAAGGAAAAAGTACATACTAAAATAGCATTAATCATAAAAAGCCAGAGTAGCTATATTAATTTCAGACAAAGTTCGCTTTAAAGAAAAATTATCAGAGATAAACAGGGCCATTACTTAATAGTAAAGAGATCAATTCAGCCGATATACAAAGATAATACTTATTGTGTATGTATCTCACAACAGAATGTCAAAATATGTGAGCCAAAACCAGATAGCACCACAATAAAAAAAAAATAGATGAATCCATTATTGTAGTTGGAGACCTCAACATCCCTACATTAGTAATTGAAATATATAAAAAGCATAAAATCAGTAATCTTATAGTTGAAATAACTAGCAACACCAACTATATGAATCTAATTGACATTTATAGAATACTTCATCTAATACAGAACATACATTCTCTTTAAGCACACAGGAATATCACCAAGATAGTTTATAGTGGACCATAAAATATAACAATTTTAGGAAGTAAAATAGTCTCAGAGCAATAAAATTAAACTAGAAATTCAGCTATTCAGAAAAATAGCTGGAGATATTTGGGGACTTTGTAATTGCTTAATAACACATGGTTCAATAAAATTTTGAAAAAAATATTTTAAACTAAATGAAAATAAAGCTAATATAAAAATGTGAAGAATATGGCAAAAGCAGTGCTTTGAGGAAAAATTATAACATTGAAAAAACTTTAGAAAAGAGCATTCTAGGACTGATAATTCAGGGGTGCCTTGCTGGTGCAGTCAGTTAAGTATGTGCCTTTGGCTTAGGTCATGATCTAGGGTGCTGGGATCAAGTCTGGCATCAGGCTCCCTACTCAGCAGGAAGCCTGCTTCTCCCTCTCCCTCTATCCCTCCTCTCTGTTCATGTACCATCTCTTCTAGCTCTCTCTTTCACTCCTTCAAATAAATAAATACTATCTTAAAAAAAAAAGACTGATAATTCAATCATCCATCATAGGGTATTAGAAAAGTAAGAGAAAATTGCATCTGGAGCAAGCAAAAAATAAGTAAATAAATAAAAAATAAGTCAGGTATCAGTAAAATTGAAGACATGAAGTAACTACAGAAAATCAATGAAACTAAATGTTGGTTCTTTGAAAAGATTAATAAAACTGATAAAAAGTCAGGCTAATAAAAAAAAAGAAATATATTACTAATATATGGAGAAAGAAGTTATGGTATTTATACACAATGGATTACTACTCAGTCATCAAAAAATGCAATCTTGCCATTTGCAATGAAATATATTACTAATATATGGAGAAAGAAGTTGTGGTATTTATACACAATGGATTACTACTCAGTCATCAAAAAAATGAAATCTTGCCATTTGCAAATGCCATTTGCATCCAATGTCATTGGATGGAACTAGAGGGTATTATGCTAAGTGAAATAAGTCAATCAGAGAAAGACAATTATGATCTCACCCATGTGGAATTAAAAAAAAAAAAACAGAGGATGATAGGGGAAGAGAGGAAAAATAAGACAAGATGAAATCAGAGAGGGAGACAAACCATAAGAGATTCAGTCATTAAAAAAAAAAAAAACAAAAACTGATGGTCACTGGAGGGAAGGGAAGTAGGGAGGCTGGATAATTGGGTGATGAACATTAAGGGGATATATGATGGTAATGAGTACTGGGTATTATACAAGACTGATGAATCACTGACCACTCCCTCTGAAACCAATAATACATTGTATGTTAATTAATTGAATTTAAATGAAATTTTTTAAAAATTAAAAATAAATAAATTTTAAAAAGAAAGAGGCTGTAACTAGTGATCTCATGGACAATAAAAACATAATAAAGGAATATTATGAAAAAGTCTATGCCCACAAATCTGAAAACTGATGAAAAAAATTAATGTCTTCAAAGATGTAAGCTACAGAAACTCAGAAAAGGAAAAACAGACAAACTGAATAAAAGCTTTATCTACTAAGAAACTGATTCAATAGTAAATAGCCTTCCAAAACAGAAAACATTGGGCCTAAATGGTTTCATTGATGAAGTCTATGGAACATTTAAGGAAGAAATAGAAGAAATAATACTAAGGATATGTAATCTCTTTTAGAAAACAGAAGCAGAAAAAAAAAAAACTTATTAACTCATTCTATTAGGCTAGTATTACCCTAAAAGCAAACCAGACAAGAAAATTATGGAATAAGAAAACTACATACCAATACATCATTAACATAGATTTAATTGATCCTCCTCAACAAAATATTATCAGGTCAAACATAACAATTTATAGAGAATTATATACCATGACCAAATCAACCTAAATAAAGAAAATCTAAAAAAAAAAAAAAGAATCTTACATTTAACACAGTACTTAATGGTGCACAGATGCTTTTATTCAAGACCAAGGACAAAACAAGGACTCCCCACCCCCCTTCCTATTCAACACTGTACTAAAAGTCCCAGCCAACACAATTTTTAAAAGGAAATAGAAGGAATACAGATTGAGAAGAAAGCATTAAACTGTTTTTTTTAAATAATATGAATGTTTTTGTGGAAAATCAAAAGAATAAAATATATATATTCTTAGAACAAATATGTGATTATAGAAAGCTTCCAGGATATATTTTATATGCAAAATTCAAATACTTTCCTGTATATCAGAAATTATCAATTGAAAATACACCATCATTACATTAAAATCCAAAAGATAAATATTTAGGTAATAATCAGTGAAATTTTTTCACTGATTATAAAAAGCTAATGAAAGAAATCAACTATATAAATGGATATACCATGTTCATGGATAGGACAATAATATCATTAACATGTCAGCTCTTCCCAAGTTGATCTATAGATTAATGCAATCCCAATAAAAACCCCAGTTATTTTATATATATATTGAGAAACATATCTATAATTTACATGGAAAGGCAAAAGACTTAAAATAGCTAATATCACATTGAAGAGGAAGAAAAAAATTGTTGGACTGGTACTACCTAATTTCAGTACTTACTATGAGGCTACAGTAATCAATTTAGCTTGGTGTGGGAAAAAAAAGAAAAATAGATCAATGGAACAGAATACAGAACCATAATTACAGCCAAATGAACATGGATAAAAGAGGAGGCAATTTGTTGAAGAAAGGATCGTCTTTTCCACAAAAGGCGCTGATACAACCAGACATATACATATTAAAACAAATGAATCTAGACATAAAACTTTAGTATTTCAGAAGAATTAACTCAAAATGAATCATACACCTAAATTTCAAGTATGAAACTATAAACTCTTAAAAACTAACTTAAGGAAAATCTAGATTATACTGGGCTTGCAGATGACTTTTTAGAACATCAAAGACAGCATTTATGGAAAAAAAGTCGATAAATTGGACTTTATTAAAATTAAAAACTGTTTTATGAAAGTTATTGTCAAGAGAAGGAAAAGTGAGGCACAGACTAGTAGAAATATCTATATATTATTTACTTAATAAGGTACTTTTATCCAAAATATACAAAGAACCCTTAAAACTTAAAAAAAAAAAAATGGATCCAGGGACACCTGTGTGGCTTAGCACTTGAGCGTCTGCCTTCGCTCAGGGTTTGATCTCGGGATCCAGAATCAAGTCCCACATTGGGCTCCCTGCAATGTGGGACTTCTCCCTCTGCTTCTCCCTCTGCCTGTGTCTCTGCCTCTCTCTGTGTCTCTCATGAATAAATAAATACATTTCTTAAAAAATTGATCCAATTATAATAAGTGGACAAAAGATCTGAACAAACACCTCACCACATGGTAAATAAGCATTAAAAAAAAAAAAATAGGGCAGCCCGGGTGACTCAGCGGTTTAGTGCCACCTCCTGCCCACAGCATGATCCTGGAGACTCGGGATTGAGTCCCACATCAGGCTCCCTGCATGGACCCTGTTTCCCCCTCTGCCTGTGTCTCTGCCTCTCTCTCTCTCTCTCTCTCTCTCTCTCATCTCTCTGTGTGTGTGTGTGTCTCCCATGAGTAAATAAATAAAATCTTTAAAAATAAATAAATAAAACAAAAAACAAAAAAAGCACAGCATCATGTTATTAGGCAACTACATATTAAGATAAGATACCACTTCAACTTATTAGAATGATAAAAGTCAAAAACAATAACATCAAATGCTGATGAAGTTTTCCAGCACACAAACTCTCATTTCCAGTGGGAATGCAAAATGGTATAATCATTTGGAAACCAAGTTGCCAATTTCATGAACATTGCTTATGTTCCAGATAATAAGATTCCTCATATTTACCTAACTGAAAATTTAATGTCCACAGAAAAACATGCACATTGATACTTAGCTTTATTCACAATTGTCCAAATTTGGAAGGAACCAAGATGCCCTTCAGTAGGTGAATATGTAAACAAACTGTGGTACATCCATACAATGGAAAATTATTTAATGATAAAAAGATCATCTATCAAGCCATGAAAAGATATGAAGGACTCTTAAATACATATTTTTTAGTGAAAGAAGCAGACTGTATGATTCCAGTTATATCACATTCTGGAAAAGGCAAAACTAGAGACAATAACAAGATCAGTGGTCCCCAGCAATTTGAGAAGAGGGCAGGAAGAATGAATAGAAAAAGCAACGGGGATTCTTAGATATGATGCTATAATGGTAACATATGACATCATCCATTTTTCAACACAAAGAGTGAGCCCTAATGTAAACTATGGACTTCAATTAACGTCAGCATTAATTAGGATATTAACACTGATTCCTCAGTTTTCTTTATAATTCTTCAAATGTACCACACTAATACAAGTTGTTAAAAATATGAAAACCTGTGTGTAAGGTGTGTTGAGTAGAGTAAAGGAGGGATATGGGAACTCTGTACATTCTATTCAATTTTTTCTACAAATCTAAAACATTTCCTAAAAATTCTATAAATTAAAAATGAGGGTTGCCTGGGTGGCACAGTCAGTTAAGCATCTGACTCTTGGTTTCAGTTCAGGTCATGACCTTCATGTTCTGTGTGGAGTTTGCGTGAGATTCTCTCTCCCTCTCCTTGCTCCTCCTGCTTGTATTTTTTCTCTCTCTCTCAAGTAAATAAATAAATAAATAAATAAATAAATAAATAAATAAATAAATATTTAAATTAAAAAGAAACAACATCAATATCAGTATGCTAATGAAGTTTTAAAAATATATCCCATTTACTGAACCATAAACTGTGAATATTTGGTAGGGGGAATTATAGGTTGATTATTTTATGGAAGAAAAATTATTAAGTTAAACCTCTCTGAATAGTTACTTTGCTCTCTAGGTAACATTTGGTTAAAAAAATCTTAATAAAATAGATGTTAATCATGTAGTGAAGAGACATTTTTAGGGAAAATAATCCACTTTGAAATAATATTAACAGGGGTGCCCAGCAGGAGGCTCAGTCAGTTAAGTCCGACTCTTGATTTCAGCTCAGGTCATGATCTCAGGGTTGTGAGATCAAGTCCTGCATTGGGCTCCCCAATCAGCGGGAAGCCTGCTTCTCTTCCTTTCCTTCTCCCTCTACCCCTCCCCCTGCTAGCAGGCATGTGCTCTCTCTCTAAATAAAATCTTTATTAAAAATAATATTAACAAAAGATTCATAATAGTTTCTAAAAACTAATTTTCCATAATTTAGTGAATATCTTTTATGAACACACAAATCTAAAAGGTGTTTTTTAAAAGCTTTATTTTGCATTAAATAACAGTTTCAGTATGAGAGTTTTTACTTAAGGGTGGTGTTTCATTGGACAAGCCAATCAATCAATCTTAGTTTTCTCATTGATCAAATGAGATAGTAATTCATATCTTATTCATGCCTTATTCATACCATAACTATTAATGTTACTAATTTTAACATACATTCAAAATCTTAAAAAGAAGTTCATTTCCTTTGATCACTTAAAAGTAGTACTTCTGGAATGTCATGCCAGTAAACTACCACAAATCTGTATCATTTATTCAACAAAATTATTGAATATCTACCTCAGACCAGACTGTACAGTAGAGAGTGAGGACATATTCATGAAAAAAATAAATAAAGCGATATGGTTCTGGCCTCAATAGAGCCTAGTCTGAAGAGGTAAATGGGTGTCAGTCAAAGAGTTCTATTACTTTGTATAAAAATGTCAATGATAGTAAGTTTAAGGGAGAACAGTAGGGCACAATGAGAGTAGTTCATAATGGAATTTGTTCTAGCCCTAACGTGATAATGGAGTCATAATCAGAAGGTTGCAAAATAATTAGTGGGATGCCGACAGGAAAGCCGAATATCATCATTATCAACAACAACAGATACCCATAATGATACTATAACAAAAAGAAACAGAAAGAAAAGAAAACACACACACACACACACACAAATCCAAAGGGATTATGGAAAGGAATGGTCAACCAGAAAACAAAGGAGTTCAGAAATAAATATTGCTATATATATTGTATTTAATATCCCACTGTACTACTTAGCTTCTGGAGGAAGTTTAAATTTAAGCATAAAGTTAAGTATAAAGTCTACCTCCTACCTTGAAGCAAAATACACTCTATATGATATATAATAGCAGATTATAGGGGTTCCCTGGGTGGCTCAGCGGTTTAGCTCCTGCCTTTGGCCCAGGGCATGATCCTAGAGCCCCGGATCAAGTGCCACCTCGGGGTCCCTGCATAGAGCCTGCTTTTTCCCTCTGCCTGTGTCTCTCGCTGCCTCTCCCTCTCCCTCTCTCTCTCTCTCTCTCTCTCTCTGTCTGTGTCTCTCATGAATAAATAAATTAAATATTTTTTAAAAATAGCGGATTACAATATAAAGGTTTTGCTAAAAATGTTAATGGAAAGTGTAACCTTGAGATGAGAAAATGATGACAAATATGATTGATAAGGAACAACCTTTGATTGTTTTTGAATGTATATATGACAAAAACATATAAAAGCTGAATGTCAATACTTCTAGCATTTAAAGAATACAAAGGGAATAAATGTTTGGCAAGAAAGGCGTTATCAAGAAATAATACAAAAACTAGGAGAATGTGATAAAAAGCTAAGGAAGGTTATTTCAAGAAAAAGGGAATGGTGAAGACTGTTAATGATGACAATAATTCAAATATTAAAACAAAAATAGGACTGAAGAAACATCTAATAAAGTCAGAAACAAAGAGATATTGAGGTGTAGTACAATTTATGGACTAGAATTTTTGATACAGTCATGAGAGAAATTTATAAATTTCTAAAAAAAATTGACTTGCATGAAATATTCACAAATTACATAGTGAGAAATGAATGTTTAATTGTGAACATGAGGGCAGCCCAGGTGGCTCAGCAGTTTAGCTTCGCCTTCAGTCCAGGGCCTGATCCTGGAGACTGGGATTGCATCAGGCTCCCTGCATAGAGCCTGCTTCTCCCTCAACCTGTGTCTCTGCATCTCTCTGTCTCTGCCTCTCTCTCTCTGTCTCACATGAATAAATAAATAAAATCTTTTAAAAAATTGTGAACATGAGTTCACCTTTTTGTTCTGAATGAACAGTGTAAACTTTCTTTTGAAAAGTAAATATAGCATAGTTATTTTGGACTGATATGATAGATATTTCTAATTTCTTTTAAAGTTATAATTATATTTTCACTGCAAAAAGTCATCCAAATTTTTATATAAAACAGTATGAAACATATAGTTATGAAATTTATCTCAAGGTGTTATTCTGGTTGAATATATGAGTGCTAGAATTGCATTTCCCTCATATTTAATATTTTAAATACCAAATTAAACTTCTTTATAAATTTCTCTAGAAAATTATGGCGTGAACTCAGGCATAAATTGTCTGGTAGTAGTAGAAAAAAAAACAAACAAACTTGTGAACTTTGAACTTTCAATTAAATTTACTCAGCCAAATCTCTTTTCATTGTTCTCACTATTAGAAGAGAGTGTGGCAGATAGGAGTCAGGATTAAGTTGTCTAATTTTAGATGATTCTCTAAGAGGTTTTATAAATGCAAAAATTATTTTTTACTATCTCCCTCTGAATACTATTTGATAGAATACATTCTGGTTTTCCCAGTTAATTCCTTTCAAACTTTAGTGGGCAAACACATAAATAACAATGATTTCTTATGGTCTTTTCATAAATGAAGTATTTTTCATAAAACCGTAAGTGGACAGGGAAGTCTTTTTAAAGATATTTTACTACAACACTGATGAAACATGAAATTAGAACTAAATAAAAATAGAGATATTCGAAGTTCATGGATAAGAAGATTCAACATTGTCAAGATGTTATTTTTCCCAACTCTGTTTATAGATTTGATGAAATCCCAACCAAAATATCAGCCAATTATTTTATGAATATAAACAAATTCCAGTGTTTACATGGAGAGGCAAAAGATCCAGGATAGCCAAAACAGTATTGAAGGAAAAGAACAAAGTGGGAGGACTGACAATACCTAACTTCAAGAATTACTAGAAAGCTCAATCTTCCAGACAGATGGTATTGGTAAAAGAAGAGAAAAATAGATGGACAGAACACAGACACAGACCTGTATGAATATAGTCAGCTAATTTGATAAAAGAGCTAAAGCCATACAATTCAGAAAAAAATTGTTTTTTCAGCAAATGATGCTGGAGAATCCAAACAGTTTCATTAAAAAAAAATAGACAATCTCGATCTTCACAAAAATTAACTCAAGGTGGATCATAGACCTAAAAATAAGTTGCAAAACTATAAAATTCCTAGATGATAACATAGGAAAAAACCTAAATAACCTTGTATTTGGTGATGATTTAATAAACACAGCACCAAAGGCATAGTTCATAAAACTATTGATAAGCTTGACTTCATTAAAATTACAAATTTAAGAAACAAAATAAGCATAGGGAAAAAAAGAGACAGGCAAACCAAGAACAGACTCTTAACTATAGTAAACAAACTGAAAAAAAAAAAAAAAACAACTGATGGTTACCAGAGGATGGTGTGTGTGTGTGTGGGGGAATTGGTGAAATAGGTGATGGGATCAGGGACTGCAATTTTGATAAGTGCCAGGTATTGTATGTAAGTATTGAATCACTAAGTTATACACTTGAAATTAATACAACACTATATGTTAATTAACTGGAATTTAAATAAAAACTTAAAATTATAAATTTCTGCTCTGTAAAAGACAATAGAAAGAGAAGGAAGAAGAATAGTCGTAGACTGGGGAGAAATATTTGCAAATAACATATCTGATAAAAGCCTGTGTTCTAAAATACACAGAGGACTCTTAAAATTCAATAATAAGAGTACAAATAACTGCCCCCTTTTTTCCAAATGGATCAAAGATCTTGACAGATCCCTCATTAAAGAAGATATACAGTGGCAAATAAGCATATAAAAAGATTCTCCACTTTATATATCATCAAGAAAATGCAAATTAAAGTAACAGTGAGATACCACCACATATCCATTAGAATGGTGGCCCAAATCCAGGCACTGGCAACACCAAATCTTGGCAAGGATATGGAACAATTAGAATTCTCATTCATTGCTGGTGCAAAGTGGTATGGCTATTTTGGGAAAGTTAGGTGGTTTCTTACAATCGTGCTCATGGTCATTTCCTATAGGAGTTGAAAACCGAAGTCCTCACTAAAGCTTTCATATAGATGAAAACTGAAGTCTGCTCAAAAGCTTACATATAGATGTTTGTAGCTTTATTCAGAATTTCTATAACTTGGAAGCAACCAATATGCCTATCAGTGAGTGAATAAATAAATTGTGGTACATCCAGACAATAGAATATTATGCAGTAGCAAAAAGAAACAAACTATCAAGACATACAAAGACATGGAGAAAACTTACCTAAACATATTACTAAGTGAAAGAAACACCTAATCTGAAAAGGGTGTGATTCCAATCATATGATATCTGGGAAAAGCAAAACTATGGTGACACTAACAAGATGAGTGGTTGGGGACAAAAAGGAAAGAATAAGCAGAGCAGGGAGGAATTTTAGGGGAGTGAAACTACTCTATATAATCTACTCTAATAATAGACACGTGTCATTATACATTTTTCCAAAGCCACAGAATGTACAAAATTAATAGTGAACTCTAATGTACACTGTGGACTTTGGGTGATAATGATGTGTCAATGAAGTTTCATCAGTTGTAACAAAGGTATCATGGTGTACACGTTGCTGATAGTAGGGGATTGTGTGCATGCATGGGGCCAAGGAATATAGGGAAAATCTTTGTACTTTCTGTTCAGTATTGCTATAAATCTAAAACTACTATAAAAATGGAGTCTATTTAAAAAAGAATATTCAAAAAAATAAAAAAGAATATTCATGTTGAATCAAGCTGTATAATAATAACATTATACTCTAAGCATGGAACTACACTCTCAAAAGATTTGTCCTTTTCAGTCCACTGCATCTCAATTATAGAAGAAATGTTTTCATACCATTTTAAATTTAGAATTGACAATTTTTGAAAAATTTATCTTACTGACAATAGACAAATATATATCAATATTTCCATTCAGAATTGCACATTATCCCTGTGATTTAAAAACATTTTTGATGGCTGAGTAATATTCCATTGTATACAACTATGAAATTTCTCATGATAATAATTAAGTCCAATGGAGATTATAGGATTACAACCTACTCAGTATATAAATAGAAGCATCATTGATTTAGAAAACAAGATCAAGAAATAAATTTAGCCAAATAGAGAATAAAGGATAAAATGTTTAAAGAAAAAAAGGGAAAAGCTATAGTTCTCGAGGTTACTTCCTGCTAGACATTCAAGCAGTGTTGTGTTCTTTCTGAATCAATACTGACATATCCATAGGATAGGATAGTTTGCAAGTGAAGATTTCTTCAGATTAATGGGACGAACTCCTATTCTCTTCTAGGTCTTTAATCTGCTAGTAAATAGTTCTGTTAGCTGAAGTTTATATCAATCCTAAAATCTTGGGCTTTATATTCTGTCAAATAACTCAATGGCTCTCACTTTCCTAAAGTCTGCTTCCTCCAGAAAACACATATAAAGATGTTAAGGTCACCAGAAACAGGGTTCTATAAAATTTTAAACCACCAATTTACCTGTGTGATATGTGAAAAATAATTATCTGAAATACAGCCTAAAATACTGTACTAATGAGGAGAAAGCATATGAAACATAAATTCTCTGAAACATTTATTCATGAGAGAGACAGAGAGAGAGGCAGAGACATAGTCAGAGGGAGAAGAAGCCTGATACAGAACTGTATTCCAGGACCCTGGGATCAAGACCTGAGCGGAAGGCAGATGCTCAACAACTGAGCCACCCAGGTGCCCCTGGAGTAATTTCTTCTAAATCATATACCACTTTCTACTTATTTATCAACTATAATGTATGGACCAATACATTTTTCTTCTCAATAGAGCAAAACAGCTATACAACTCATTATTAGGATGGGTGAGACCAGAAGGCCATCTTTTTTTCCTCCTCTCACAAACCGTTTTTCATAAAATGAAAAATAATGCATTCTGAGGAAGAAGTAATCACTCAAGAATAGTTTAGCTACTCTAAGATTTGTGTCTACCCCTCATAGACCCAGGATAAAGTGTTCCAGCATAGAGCTCTTCACATTAATGATGGTAAAGAAAAAAAAATTTACATATTTGTGACACACCAGTACTTTCTGTTGGTGCACTAAAAATAAATTACTAGAAGAATAAAATTTAAAAGGGTATGCAAAACACAAGGCCAAATTTATAAATAAACTCAGTAGCCTTCCCAAAAATGTTTCCTAATAATATAACCAGAACAAACATAATACAGGGAAAATTGAAAAAGAGTCAGTAAAAACATACATGTTGTTATTGAAAGTGTGCTTATCGAGTGTCAATAAAAAAGAATCACCATTACATCAAACCTTAGTGTCATTCTATAAATATATACACAGCTTATGCATTAAATAATTCTGTATATAAAACACCCATATGTGCACTTTAAAATGTATATATTGATATTAAAAGCCTTTAATGAGATAAATTATTTTGCTTTTTATTGCTTCTTAATTTATCTGGTATAAGTTGGATGGAGAACACAATACTTAAAGATGTAATATATCAAAACTGGTTAAATTTTACAGTAGGAAAGCCAATTTTACTGAGTTATGCTAATGGAGATAGAAGTGTCATTTTAAAGGAATTTTTGCAAATTCAGAATATTTGCTTTTAATTTTTATTCAAACTCAAGAGTGATATTCTCTTTATTACTGTCTTGGTTATTTATTAGCCTTCTCAGAAAAGCAACCCAGAACTGTCTTAGAAAAATATATATAGAAAATCACATTTTTTATTTTAAGGCAGAAATGGATCTTAAAAAATTTACTATTCCAAAATGTCCTTTTTCAGATGAGAACTATTATCTAAGCAGTAAATTAATAAAATAAGCATGATGGGCTTGTGGAAAACTGTTTACAAAGATAGTTGCAATCATTTCTCCCTTTGGTAATGGAATTTGGCACTCCTCCCATGAACAAGTAGAATCTATTTCTCCTACTATGGGATATGGGGTGGCCCTGTGATTTGCTTTTATAAGTAGAATAAAGCAGAAATGACTTTGGTGACTAGGTTCTAAGAAATCTTGCAGTTTCTTTTCTTAACCTCTTAGGAAGCCTTAGTCTCCTCATAAAGAAACTTAGTTTCTGCAATACCTGGGGAGGTTAGATGGAGATAAGTGCCCTAAAGAATGAGAGACGCAAAATCACAAGGTGTGAGAATTTTTGAAGGACAATTGCTCAAAAGTGCAGAAAGGTCTCAGCATTCCAGCCATCTTAGCTAGAGGGTCAGATATATATAGCCATAATTTCTCAGTCTTAATGAAAAGCAGAGAAAATGCATTTTTATTAAGCCCTTCCAATTTTCTGATCATAGGAGAAAATATAACATCTGTTGTTTTAAGGCACTAAGTTTTGGAATGGATTAAGTCACTGAATTTTGGAGTAACGTGCTATTTAGTAATAAATAACTGAAACTAACATCTAATTATAAGTATACAGTGTAGAGGTGGTTAGTGATAAATTCATACACAATTAGCTCTGAGAGCATTGTAAGCAACACATTGGGGTGAATTTCAAGTGTTCTAGGAACAGAAGAAAGGAAAATGAGTAATAGATCAGCAAACATTTTACAAAAGGGACGATAATGAAGCCAAATATAACTCAGGTCTTTAATTCATTCATCAAATATTTAATAGGTGCATTACCTGGGCATTGTGATAATATATAGAAGTGAGAAATTTCATGTTTTGTTCACAGAAGGGATGATATTCCAAAACTAGACTGAAGGACTGTGTGAAGAACTGGTGGAATATGAATTTGAAGAATTATGAATTTGGATAATTATTAATTCTGAATGAACTATGAATTATGAATTTGGAGAATTCTTCACAATGGGGAAATACTGCAGGACACTAATTCTAGAAGAAACCATTTAGAATGTTAAGAATGAAAACAAAATAATGAGAAACACATAACACTGTATAAATTATGGATTTTGTATCACTTTAAAATAACTATATGAAATCAAAATACTAGATTTTAATAAATGCATAAAAATCAGTTTAGAGGGACACCTGGGTGGCCCAGTTGGTTAAACATCTGCCTTCTACTCAGGTTATGAACCTGGGATCCCGATTCTAACCAGGCATCAGGCTCTCTGCTTAGTGGGGAGCCTGTCTCTCCTGCTTCTCACCCCTCAAACTCATGTTCTCTCTCCCTCTTCTCTCAAGTAAATAAATAAAATTCTTTAAAAATCAGTTTAGATTTAACTTTCCTAATGCAAGGACATCTGAATTCCGTTATCTTAAAAGTAAATTATTCAAATTATTAATGTGTAAACAAATAATTGTACAAAATTCTTATTGACATAAAAATTGACTTAAAAACATCAGGGATGGGATCCCTGGGTGGCGCAGCGGTTTGGCGCCTGCCTTTGGCCCAGGGCGCGATCCTGGAGACCCCGGATCGAATCCCACGTCGGGCTCCCGGTGCATGGAGCCTGCTTCTCCCTCTGCCTGTGTCTCTGCCTCTCTCTCTCTCTCTCTGTGACTATCATAAATAAATAAAAATTAAAAAAAAAAACATCAGGGATGTTTCCTTGATGTGGAAAGAAGTGCTTAATATGTTTCGAGGCAAAGAAAACTACACATTAATTTTAAGCATTTTTTATACTTTAAGATTTATTTTATTTGACTGTTCATCATTCGTTTAAAATATATGGAATATAAAAAAGAATCATTTTTATCTCTTCCTTATACAAAAATAAGTTTCTAGTTAGATATAGAAGAATTATGACTCTAATTTTCCTTTTCACAAGTTCATATACTAAACAATGAATCATTCACGAAAGTGCTGCACTCTTAATATCACACATTTACATTGGTTTTTGACATATAATAAATGAAGTTTGCTTTAGGAAGAATGACATATTGAAATCATTGAAATTGAATTTTTACTCAATATAAGTTTAATTATGAAAAAACTCCAGTTTCTGGTTGGTAAAAAAGAAACTATCCATCATTTTGCAAATTTTATCAGCTCATATTTTTATCATACCAAGCCATGTCTCTTTGCATAATACAAAAGTTTAAACAAAACATAGAATTCTAACAAAACACTAAAGTAGATATCATCATGGATTTAGAATATACTTGGCTCAACTCATGGCCTTTTCTATAATGAAAAATCTGGAACTCCTGGGATAGTATAATTTCCAGAGAAAATCTATTTGAAAATCTAATAGATAACAGTGATAAGGGATTCGTTTGTTCCATATAATATCTTTCTCTTGTAATCGCTTTTCAATATTTTAAACAACGTATTTTATTATCATGTACATATATTTTCTACATTTTAATATATATTCACATAATCACATTTCACTGTACTCTCCCCACAGCTTTATTGATACAATTGACATATAACCTTGTATAAGGTGTATGTGTTAATCTGGTACCCTTACTACAAAATGATTACCACCATAGCATTAGCTAACACATACATCATGACACTTTTCTGTAGTAAGAACATTTAAGATCTACATTCTTAAAAACTTTCAAGTATATAATACAATATTATTAACTATAATCAGCAAGCTGTTCATTACATCCCCAGAACTTATCTTATAACTAGAAATTTGTAACCTCTGACCAACATCTCCCCATTTCCCCCACTTTTAGTACAGGTAACCACTATGCTACTTTTGATTTCTATAAGATTGGCTTTTAATTCCACATATTAAGTGGTATCATAATGTATTTGTCTTTCTCTGTCTGACCTATTTCACTTAGCATAATGCCCTCAAGATTCCACCATGTTGTCACAAATGACAGTATTTCTTTCTCTCTCATGGCTAAATAATATCCTATTGTATTTGTACCACATCTTCTTTATCAGAACTCACTTTTTAATCATAGTTTAAGTATAGTACCCTTTTAAATTTGGCTCTTCAACAGCTAGATTATTTTTGTTTCTCCTGACTAAACTTTGGTAATAAATTACTCAAAATGCAATGTTCTTAATAAGAATGGAAACATAAGCCAAAGTTATTTTGACAGTATGTTTACAAATAATTAACACTTAATGTGTACCAAAACAGTAAGTTGAGGTCACAGGATAACAGAAAAAAAAATAAATTTCTTAATGATTCAGATTTGGATAAAGAGTAAACTTTGTTTTATACAACTTCTGGTTAAATATAATGGATTAGAAATATATTTTTATTTCCCTCTTTTATTAGCAATAGATTGGAGTAATAAACTAGTATCAATCCAATATTCAATACAAGTGAAAGGCAGAAATTATGGATTAAAGATATCAACAAGTAACTAACGAAGGTATCTAGAAAAGCAACTAAAGTTGAGAAAGCCTAATATTAAGTGGATGCAGAAGAAAAGACAAGTCTTTGAAATAGACAAAGTACGTTTGGTAATACTCAAACATATTCAGGTATGTTTTGAATTACATCATCAAGTATCATTTAAAAGAGGTGGAAGAGTCATTAAAAAAACTGGTTGAAAGTCTAAGGGCAAGTAGCTTCCAAATTTGCACCCACACATCACGCTATGAGGCAATTACCCTCCTCCACCCACCACACACTACCCCCAATCTTTCTAACAAGAGACAGAGGGATTCACTAAACTATAAAGCATCCAGACTCAGGAATATCATGCATAATAGGACAGGAAAATAAGTTTTAGAGAAAACGGAGTTATTAATTAACAGCCAACATACTAAATCAATGGTAGCCAGGCAGCCCCCTTCTGCTGGAAATATCCAAGAACACTGAAATATTCCTCAAAATCTTGCCTCACTTTCTGCCTCCCTGAGTTTCCCTCTCAACACACACCACCACCACCACCACCACACCACACCTTATCACAGAGAAAATTGGCAGTTTCTTCTTTGGACAATCTGATCAGGCAAAGATACCTTTATATTTTGGTATTCATCTACATTTCAATAAACATAGGGATTCTCATCACCACACTTAATGAGAACACCCAGCCCTGAATAAGTATGCCAATGTACAAAAAGCTTCTGATGAATTGTTTTGTGTTTTAGTTTAAAATGTGCCTGAACTAAAAAAAATAAAAATAAAAAAATAAAAATAAATAAAATAAAATATGCCTGGACTGTTAACCAGCACCAGTCAGTTGAAGAAATAATATGAAAGATAAAGACCTAAACAGGAAAGCAATGGAAGGGAGTAGGAAGAGAAGAAAAATAGGAACAAACAACAATATGGAAATATAAGAAACTATAAATGGCATAATCAGAGATATTTACCTTGAAAACTGAACATATTATATAATGGGGAAAGTGAGAAAATAATAATCTCTCAGATATTAAATATATGACAAAGATAAAAGATGTCAGGGCCTAAATTCTAAGAGATTTATAGACTATGAAGGAAAAAAGAGGAATAAATAATAAAAGATGTACAGATCCTACAATAATCCCATATTCAACAATTATGAATTTCAGAAACTGAAACTAAAAAATTAGAAAGGAAAAAATCAAATAAAAATTATGAACATAAGCATCCATGTTGAACTAGATCATTCAGTATTTTGCCGATGAATTTTAAATATACATATGTATCAAATTGCATTATTATAAACTATCATGGCAACAAAGACATTTCTAGAAAAGAGGAAGAAATGGGAAAAAAACAGTGAATAGGAATTGTAATAGCATAGTAAATAAATGTACTGTCTTCAAAACTGTATAAGGAAATCAGGTCAAACCTTTCTAAGCCAATATCTCAGTTGGGTACAAGGTATTTTTGTCTATTTTTATTTTTTACATGTATTTTCAAATAATCTGTATCTCGAAAACTTTGCTACATGTAGTTTTTCTCTTAACAAACTAGAGTTTGTGTTTTGCTCAAAATAAAACAAATCAAGAGAGAATAAACAATAAGACCTAGGAATTAGAGAATCTAAGAAGAGTGAGGAAGACAATTCTCATGATACCAGGCCAGATCAGAGGACAAAGTATTCCAAGAGAGGGGCTGAAGGAATTTGAGTAACAAGTATTATCTCCAGAAAATAATAAGCAACAAATTAAAGGAAATAAAGGAAATATAAACAACTGAATAATATTTCCAAAATAATTTCCAATGATGAAAATTAGATATTTGGAACTACCTTCTTAAATTGGGTAAAACTGAAAATCTGGGAAACATTTTAATAGGCTATATTTTTAGAAGGGTTTTCTATTTATAGCAAAACTGAGTAGAAAGTACAGAGTTCCCAAGTACCCTCTGCCTTAAAATCCTCCTGTCTATTCCTCTCCAGAAGAAACAGTTGAGAGGCTGAAAAACTGGGCCGCACTTTTTAGAGACCCAATGAATTGAGCCGTAGACATTTAGTCTAGGGTCTTACCAAGTGGAAGATAGGGCCAGGTGCCAACTTCAGTAATATGGGTGAATAAGAAATATATTGGCCCTCACAAGAACTATAGTCAAACATGTCAAGTCTATTCAATTTATTATCTGCTATAATTTCTTTGTGTCTGAAAAATGCTCTTTAAACTTTTTAAAGGCAATTCTGCTAGCAACATATTACCTAACTCTTACTATCTGAAAATGACTTTTTTTTTTGAAGATATTTTTACAAAGTATACAATTACGGTTTCTTTTTTTCTCTTTAACACTTAAAAATTTTATTCTCGCTAAGAAAAATTATTTTCACTGTTTCCAGCAGACATGTCTTCTAATGAGGAATATAAGGCATGATTCTCTTGAGGGCTATACCCAATGTTCCATATATTGTGAAACTTTTTCCTTTTGGTAAGAAAGCAAACTATTTCCAGCCTGTATGAACTCAGGGAATTGTTCTACCTATTTCCATCTTTTTTCTCTCATGGCTAGGATATCTGTTTTATGGATTATGAATAACTATATTATAATATTTGATCCCAATGATACAAATAATGCCATTTAACTTCCTTTCTTTGATAATTGTTCCAATTTCTCTTTATCGTTTTCTTTATATTTTCTTCCTTGTGTGTATTTCTCCTTCTCCCTCTCCCTCATCTCAGAACAAGTATTTTCCTAACAAAACTTTTCATCCCTGGGATCCCTGGGTGGCGCAGCGGTTTGGCGCCTGCCTTTGGCCCAGGGCGCGATCCTGGAGACCCCGGATCGAATCCCATATCGGGCTCCCAGCGCATGGAGCCTGCTTCTCCCTCTGCCTGTGTCTCTGCCTCTCTCTCTCTCTCTCTCTCTCTCTCTGACTATCATAAGTAAATAAAAATTTAAAAAAATAGACTTTTCATCCCTACTTAGTAGGTAACCTATCACTATTATCTAAACAAAGGAAGCATGACAAGTCTGTCTCTGTAGTAGGCATCATTTGTTGTGTCTGTTCAGTACAGTTAGTATTGTTTTTCTCTAGATAAGTTGTACATAGGAAAGAAACGCTCTAAGGCAGTGTTTCATTACCATGATATCTCAAGGTATTGGTACACACAGGATCAGTAAAAGAGGAAATGGTACTGTTTAGTCAACTGCTAAGAATTTTGCATGACACAGATCATGTTAGCTTGCAGATGCATTTGTTAAATTTTATATGAAAGATTTTTAACAAAAGAAGAGAGCAAAAGGGGAAATCATAAAAATATATAAAAAAGTATAGGAAATACATTTCTATGTATATATTATCTAGTCCATATGTGGTGTGCCATCAAGGAAAAAAGGAGAAAACTCGCTGTACTAGGAAACAGTTGAAATACTACTAAAATTGGCAAGAGTAATATATTATCTGGCTTTTCCTCATTAAGTTTGGTACAATAGAAAAATTGCTTGTTTAGGTAGAAAATGAGCCTCTACTCATGAAGCAAAATTCATTATGAGGAGACCAATGCTAGATATCCCTTGCTTTTCAGAAGCAAAAATTGTTGAATATTGCAAACCTGAGAAATATTAACTCATGCCAGTATGAGAATTTGGACAGATATTTTGGACTTGTTTATATTTTCTCCGACCACATATAGCTAACTTCTCTACTGGAATTTCTTGACAGCCACCAGAACATTTACCAATAAGAACGCTGTTTTATTTCTTCCTTTCATTTTTGCAAATATAAATATAATGCATAAAATACAGTTCTGAACAAAACCAGCCTATTCATTGCATGTGTTTAAAAATGTTTTCTGGAAGGGAGACAGAACATAAAGACTCCTAACTCTGGGAAATGAACTAGGGGTGGTGGAAGGGGAGGAGGGCGGGGGGTGGGGGTTAATGGGTGACGGGCACGGAGGGGGACACTTGACGGGATGAGCACTGGGTGTTATTCTGTATGTTGGTAAATTGAACACCAATAAAAATTAATTTATTAAAAAAAATAAAAATAAAATAAAAATGTTTTCTGGGCAGCCCAGGTGGCTCAGTGGTTTAGTGCGGCCTTCAGCCCAGGGTGTGATCCTGGAGACCTGGGATCAAGTCCCATGTCAGGCTCCCTGCTTGGAGCCTGCTTCTCCCTCTGCCTGTGTCTCTGCCTCTGTCTCTGTCTCTCTCTCTCTCTCTCTCTCTCTGTGTGTGTGTGTGTCTCTCATGAATAAATAAATAAAATCTTTAAAAAAAATGTTTTCTGTGAAAATCCTTTTGGAAATTTCCTTTGTCTCCACCCCCAACCCTAATTTATAACCAATCGCTTCTCACAATTCCAGCATAACTCTTTGTGTCCACGGGTCCTGTTCCTATGCTTTAATAAAAACACTTTTTTTTTGCATAGAAAAAGTAAAATAAAATGTTTTCCATGGAATATAAACTAAATTTCATAGGAATACATCTTTGAATACAGAGTAGGCTATCGAAAATTTCACTCTACTTTTTTCTATTTGAATGCTCACATCAACTTCTACCTAAAGATTTTTTTTCAAATTTTTAATTAAAGCAGAGTTGACAATACATTAGTTTCAGATATATAATATAGTGATAGACAATTACATACATTATGCAACATTTAGGGTTTTATTTTTTTTAATAGGCTGTACACCTAGTCTAGAGTCCAAAATGGGGTTTGAACTCTGAGATCAAGAGCTGGACAGTTAAAGAAAAAAAAGAGTTGGACAGTTAAGCAATTGAGCCATCTAGGCACCCTATGATTTAGGTTTTTTAAGCACCAAAACATAGGTACAAATTTCCAATATTTAGTGTTCAGATTAATCCTGAAAGTCATACATTTGGTTGTATACGAAATTAATACCATAAAGTAAATAATATAGTATTCATTTAAGTTTCTCTGAATTTCCCTTCACCATACATAATTCATTTGGTTGATTTTGATTTCCAGAGTAACTTCAGGAGAAGTGGTCAGTGATGCATCACCTGCATCACTTCACAATAAATTACACCTGGATCCTGCTAAATGTTCATTATTTATGTCTAATATTGTGCAAACGACCCAACTTGCACAGAAGGTCAGAAAGCATTAAGCCAGATCTGGGTTTTGCACAAACAGAGTGAAATGTGGAATGGCATAACACCTAACAGAGTCAGCTGTGATTCAAGATAACTGATAGGCAAGGACAAAGTTATCAGCTTGTTGAAATTGAACTAGGCTAAATCACTTTGCTCTCTCTGAGGCAATGAAACCAGCAAGGAGACTATAATTCAGCATCCCAGACATGGACATAAATGGTCTCTACATGGAATTCTAACTTTGAACCAAAAACCTATAGGCAACAGCCATCATCCAAATCTCACTCTAGTGAATAAATAAATGTTAGAAAACTCTAAATCATGAAAGAAAAAAATAGAGTATTCCCTGTAATATTTAACTTTCTACCTAGTTTTTTTTCTTTTTTTTTTTAAAGTCATATACTTTTCCTTTCTGAATTTCCATGAGTGTAATCAAGCATTCTAAGGTGGGTATTTATAAGAAATCTTTGAACTATTGGGGTTTGGATAGTGATGCATGGAGTTGAAAGAAATTTGTTCTATATGTATAACAAGATGCATTTACCTCAATATCTTATTAATGACTTTTACTTGGATAGCTCACTGACTTGTATTATAGGATTATCCACTAGAAGTCATTAATTGTATGTAGACCAATAGAAGATTGTTAACTATAGACCACCCACAAGAGTATTACATCTTTGTTATTAGACAGAACTCTTTAGCATTTGTTATTCATTCTACTGGGAATTTATTTATGATTATTAGGTAACTGTTTAGGTATTAATTTGAATGTTAAAAAGAGCAAGCTAAACAAAAATATTGCCTATTTAAGATCATTAAAATAGTACTTCATAGATTTTTTAAAAATAACATGAGAGGGGAAGTACAGTAACTTATCTTCAACCAAAAATAGAATAGTTTTTGTAAAATAATTGGCAGTTTGTAAAATATGAGTTTATCTAAATTCAAGCACAGTGAGATATTTTGTTCCTACTAATATGGTATCTCAAAAGGAAGTATACATTTGCTGAAATATATACCTTATTATTCATATAAGAAGTATACTCCTCCTTGCAGAAAGACATAGATCTCTCTTCCTCACAAGGCAAGAAAGGTTCTCCTCAGTCTGTCCTATTCCTTCTCCTAAATTCCATGACAGTAACATGGGTTGGTAGCAGCAAAACCAAGCATGGCACACATTAAGCCTTAGAAGAAAAGGACTAGCACACAAAATAAGTTATAAAGATTAACTAGCATGTACTAGCAGGAGTCAAGATAGCATACTTGATACTGGATTTTGAAGATGCCTGATCAAGAGATCCACAACACAAAACTAAGGAATAGGTTTTTGTTCGTTTTTTTTTTTTTTTTCTTTTTAATTTGGGGCCCTCTCGGGCAGCCCTGGTGGCTCAGCAGTTTGGCGCCGCCTTTGGCCCAGGGCGTGATCCTGGAGACCCGGGATCGAGTCCCACGTCGGGCTCCCGGTGCATGGAGCCTGCTTCTCCCTCTGCGTGTGTCTCTGCCTCTCTCTCTCTCTCTCTCTCTCTCTCTCTCTCTCTGTCTCTTATGAATAAATAAATAAAATCTTAAAAAAAAATTGGCACAGAATTTCACACTCCGGCAAGAAGTCAATGGAATAATGAAAATTCAATGCTAGGTTGGCTTCTAGAAATCTGGAGAAAGCAATGGCTCATACTGAGCAAAACTGAAATGCCTGAAAGTTCAGGTGCAAGTAAGGAGTTAAAATAATCAGGGAAATAGTGATGTTGGTTTGTATATATTACATGCGGACAAGTTTCCCAATAGAAGATTTGTTTCATAGGAAGTACCACAGTACTCACCAGTTACCAAGTTACCATTAAACATGTGTTAGTGAGAGAGTCATTATTATTATTAAGAAATACAGTAGTGGTTTTCTACTGCAGAGCAGGGTTACTAGAAGGGGATGATGTAGAGATTCATTTGTTGATACCAGTGGAAATGGAGGGCTGTGAACCAATTGTCATCAGGTCGCAGTGCTTCAATTACAACAGCTGGAAGATCCCAATGATCATAAGGGCCAGGAAGGGAGTGCAAGACAAGGAGGCTTGACTTCTGGAGAGTCGAGATGATTAATAAACCTGACATTCTTGGGACAAAATAAATGGGCAGCAAACAAGAGTTTAAAAGGCAAAATGGATAAGCATGAAGCTGAAAGCATTGTCTCAATAAAAAGTCATAATTCCTCGGATATTTCCCAGATCTGAACCACTGTCCTGATACATTGATTGAAGAACATAACAGTTCTCAGGACAAAGAACTCTGCAATATCATAACAAATATATAGAGCATTGATTCCCCCTTTTTTTCCCTATGGCTGACTGTACACTAGTGAAAAGAATTATTTTTTGATATAGGGTGTGAGTTGTTATTGATACCTAGAGAACTTAACTGTCCTTATGGCTTCCTTGTTAGGGTTGAAGCCAGTTAAAAAGTAGAATTCTGGCCAAAGTCCAATTAACAGGTATTTCATTGGGTCTACAGACCCACCTAGTGTCATTTCCTTATCTCATGAATGTATAATTTGATTGAGATACTTAGCAGTTAATGTGCAATAGGAGCTATCATAACAGAGAAGGCTTGGAAATATCAGAAAGGGAGACAGAACATAAAGACTCCTAACTCTGGGAAACGAACTAGGGGTGGTGGAAGGGGAGGAGGGTGGGGGGTGGGGGTGAATGGGTGATGGGCACTGAGGGGGGCACTTGATGGGATGAGCACTGGGTGTTATTCTGTATGTTGGTAAATTGAACACCAATAAAAATAGATTTATTAAAAAAATAACAGAAGGCTAATGAAACATCTCTGCTCTCACACAGAGACAGTATAATAAATGAAAATCAATACTGCATCTTGGGAAATGGGAGATATTAGTGACAGTTCTAAAGACCTAAAGGATGTAGTAGTAGTTGTGGTCCATATTATATCTTAATTTAATTTACCAGTATAATCTGAAGTAAGCAGGTCAAGACCAAAGAATAGTTGCAAACTATCATAATTTCAACCAGACAATAGTGACAACAGATTCTTTTATGTTAGATATGCTATCATTGCTAGAGATTAATTCATCTTCTTGAACATGGTATATAATCATTGTTTTAGTGAATGTGTACTTTTCTTTCACAATTAAAAAAATGAATCAGTATAAATTTATATGAAACAGACAATAATACACATTTGCAATTTTCCCTTAAGACTATGTTAAGCCTCCCAGACTCTTTATTGACAAAGTTCAAAGATATCTGGACCATCTGACATCCAAGAGAATATCATACTGGTTTTTTACATCACTGACACCATGATCGTCAACAGGATAATCAGGAAGTATCTTACTGCTGAGACACTTGGCATGTTACATACATTCCAGAGAGTTAGAAATAAACTGTACAAAGATTAAGGGATTACTTGCTTCAGTAAAGTTTTAATGGCCCACTACTCAGGGCAACCCAGGAGATATGCTCCAAAATGAAAGACAATTGGCCTCATTTTGCATCCTCTTTAGCAAATGAAGAAGTACGGCAGCTTTTGAGTCTCTTCAGATTCTGGAGGCAACATATAACCTTACTAGAATTATTGTTCTGGTATATATTGTGAGTAACATAAATGGCTCCCCCATTGAGTGGGTCTTGAAGAAGAAAGAACACTCTATAACTCAGTATTCCAAACTTTGTCACTCTGACCATAAGAAGCAATAATCCTATTGTAATGAGAGTGTCAGTGATGGAAACTGGTGTCGCATGGAGTTTACAGCAAACTCCGGTAGGACAATCACAACATAGGGGCTTGGAGTTCAGGAACAAGTCCTCATCATCTAAGCAGATGATTTTATACTCCTTAAGAAAAGCCCTTAGTATGTTACTGAGCTCTATTAAAATTCAACACTTGACCATATGGTATCAAGGAACCATGAGTTTAGCTTTCCATTATTAATGGAACCCTTTTGGACACACCAAGGCATAGATTCTTTTGGGCCTAGCAGCATTCTACTGTAAGTTAGAAATAGTGTATCTAGGATGGAGTTCAAGCTAGACCAAAGGCACATAAAAGCTATAGTAGCAAGTATCCCAGATGTTATAGAAGTCACCACAATTGAACCAGTGTCCCTCTTTCAGCTCATACCTACAGATATGTGATACATCCCATAAAGCCTATTGGAGGACCCAACCCAACCTTGATTTACAGATAGGTTGGTTCATTATGTACATGCAAGTCAAAAATGAATAATTCACAAGAAATATGAAGATTTTGGGTAGGAAGCATGAAGATAGACATATGGGAGTGAACACAAAGTGTGAAGGTCTTTGAGTCATATGTTAACATCTACCAGAAAAACCCCACCATGAAAAAGCTACTAAATAATTGAGTACACAACAGACAAACTAAAAACCGACAAAAAACAGAACCCCAAACAAAAGAAAACAGAACTTAACAGTTGATGTCAGCCAACATTGTTCAGTGGGCAATCCAATGATGACATTAGAGACACACACATTAAATGTTCATGGTTGAAGAGATAAAAGTAAATATTTGGCTCAACAGCATGGAAGACTACTTATGAAGAGTTATCTAGACAGTGCCTGCTCCTGAGTGTCCAACATGTCTGTAAGAGGTAACAATAGTGAGATACATGTATGACATTATTTCTTGTGGAAAGTAAGTGGCACTTGGTGGCAAGATGACTGACTTCATTAGTCTCCCTATGTCCTAAAAGAACTAATTATTTTTTCTCACAAGAGTGAACATTCTTTCAAGGTGTGGAATTATGCCCAGAGAGCTTCAACCAGCCACACTATCTAAGGGTTTATGAAGTGCACGATTCACACTCATGGATTCCAATGCAACATAGCATCCAAACAGGGATCCATTTGACTCTGAAGATGTTGAGAGAGTAGGCCCATAACCACAGGATTCATCAGTCATAAAACATAGAGTCCTAGGATGGCCTTCTTCTTGAGTATACAAACTAAAGCAGAGATCCAGATGATACTGTATCCCCAGAAGAAAGGAATATATAGATCTAAGGTTCAAAAGCTTAAAGCAGGAATGCCTCTACGGATAATCTTCTTCAAGGATCTACTTAGGGACTTTGTGCTTTCCATTCCTGCAAATGTAGGCCCTATAGAATTAGATATTCCAGATTCTCCAAAAGAAATGGTTTTGACAATGTAAGTGGCAATGATTCCACTTAATTCCAAGTTATGATTGCTACCTGAGCACTTTGGACCCCGTGAAAATATAGGTAAGAAATATTTCATTTCAAACTGGTAGAGAAGTCTTCAAAACATCATATTAATTTAATCTAGAGTTTAGATACTATTATTTCTGATATAGTCAAACATGAATGACAACTGGCTGAAATCCAGCAAAAACAGAGGAGAGAGATTACCTTTCTTTCCCTTCAGAAGCTAAGGCTATTATCCTCTTCAGAATGTGAATATGTGTTAAGGGAGTTGGGGGAGGAATTTCATGAGTTTAAAGCACATTATCTGCTGTGAAACAATCTTGAATGTCTAGTTTATTGAGAATTGAAAGATTTAAAGTTTTATGAAGACATCAATTAATTTAGGTTTTCCATATTAATATAGACATAAAGAAACCTGTTCTAATAAAATACTAAGAAATATGCAGAATTCAGTATTTTGCTCTAAATATTTGTGTTGCTGTTTTTACAATATAACACACATAAATTTTTGTTTGTTTCAACTATATGGTGCTAATAATAAAGCATAGCAAAAAATGCAGTCATTCAACAAGAGATATGGTTATTTTTCCACTAATTTCTCAATTCTGACAGGCTCAGCCTTCATTATTTTTGTATTTATACAGAAAAAAAAGAAAGTTCCTTAAGCCCTCATTGCCTGCAATGATATTCAGTCTTGGACAGCTACATAATATATCCAACTTCAGATGACTTCTGTTGTTATTTGGAGGACTCAGTTTAGTGACAAGATAATTGTATTAACTATTCACCAAGTTTTCCACTATTTGATTCCATCAAGCAAGACAACAGCAATACAACAATGTTTGGATTTCTCAGAAAGGTCCTGCTCAGCTCCTCATGGTAAAAATCCATTATCAGTTAGGAAAATAGTAAAACTACTTATTTTAACATTAATTATCCAAAAACAAGGCAAACGTTAGTTGGAAGACAAGAAATAATGCAGACATTGCAGAATTATTTCACTAATTGTTTTGGCTTCCAATAATGTGGTACAGTTGCTTCAATTCCTACCTAAACAGAATGACCTATGAGCTTTGTTATCTTGAAAGAAACATAATTATCTGCTGCATTTGCAGCTTCATGGATTATTAAGATAAATTGGAACTTGTGCGGACTTAGGAAACAGTACTTCATGATTTAACACATTTGCAAGATTTAGAAAAAACTCAAAGGCAATTCTGTAACCTTAGAAGTCTGAGAAAAGAAACATTTTTAGACCAAGGTTAATCAAAGAAGAACCAATTAAATTTAACCAGAGTGCTCAAAGCCACTTGTAAATTATTCTCTCTTCAGACTAGTAGTGAAGTGTAGAAAAGGAAATAAAACAGCATCCATATACCCACAATACAAAGTCAATTTTATGTATATTTTCTGCATATTATTATATGCAAATGATCAGTTCATTCTGGTGTTCACCTGTAATCATATGTAAGATTCTTTCCTTTTTTTTTCTTTTTAAAGATTTTATTTATTTATTCATGAGAGACACAAAAAGAGAGAGGCAGAGACACAGGCAATGGGAGAAGCAGACTGTCCACAGAGAGCCCGATGCAGAACTTGATCCCAGGACCTCAGGACCATGCCTGGAGCCAAAGGCAGACACTCAACCACTGAGCCATCCAGGCATCCCATATGTCCCATATGTAAGTTTCTTATCCAGCTTTTTAAAGTAAATCCAATATGATTAAAAATGATCATTTATTATACAGCTTTTAAATGTCACTTTTATTCTCTATTTCATGTTGTTATAAATCATCCTTAATTTAACATTTTTGTGATAAACTTTTTCTATATTGTAGATAATTTCCATATTTTGGAGAGACTACTCAAATTAGAGTAATTATCAATGGGTAAAAACCAACATAGGTTATTGAGATATAGCAGATGGCTAGTATCTTAGAGTAACCAATTTTACAGTATCTAGATGAGTAATGGATTCAAATGGTTTGGCTCAATACATGTGAACTGGGGTCACACTACAGCCCACTACCTGGAAAGCCACAAAGCCTAATAATGAAGGCATATTGTCCCAGGTAAAATATGAGATTTTCAGATTCTATTGCTCAGATAGCTGATGAACTCTTCGTTACTTTTTGTTAGGAAATAGGAGGCTAGTAATCCATGGTATACAGTGAAATGAAAAATCCCAAATTACTATGGGTTGTAGGGACACAATACAGATAGAAAAGCTTTGAGAGATCAAGTGGTTGTGGCACTCAGTCACTATGGTGACCAAGAAATGGTAACAATTGATGACTACAAAAACTTTTGGGATTGATTTGCTGCTTGCCTCTGACTGCCCTTAAGACCATATCTAAGGAGGGGCAGAAAGAAACTTAGTCTTGAATTTCCAAATCAAGACTTGAGTAAAGAATTAGAAAATTTTTGTGGACCCTTAACAAACAAACAAACAAACAAACAAATCCAAAACTAAAAACCACTTGAAGTGAGAGGGCAGACAAGATTGTGCATCCACCCCAGAGCCTGGTGTTAGAATGCAGAGATGCTAATCATTCAAGTGCTCAATCTTACACGCTGAGGTAAGTAGGCTCTTTATTTATAAATGGGCCTTTGAGACTTGGGATAGAGACATTTGGACAGACTCAGATGAAGTTGAGATCTTGACATCCCAATTCCCTTTGAAATTTGGTGAATATTGGAAGACAATATTGCCCCTACCCTTCTAAAAAGACCAGACTGTTCTTGCATGAAAATAAACAAACAACGTTTAGTAACCTTCCCTGAGATGGTGTAAAGGTGTCCCCTGACAACAACTGTCATGCACCAGATAAGGGGATAAGCCCCTTTCTGGGGGCTACTGGCAAACCAGAGTGAGGCAAAGGGAGTGTGAAGCTGGCACTCACCAGCACCGCTCTTCCCAGAAAGAAACCCAACAGAACTCAGCCTCTCCAGCACAGTCTTTAGCTAATGAATCTCCTTCACCTACATCTGGGCACTTTACAAACTGCTGCCTCTAGGCTGCGCCCTGTGGTGAGTGAGTTTGTAAGGAAGCCTTTTCAGAGGTGTTTTTTAGCTATTGCACCCTTTGGGTCTTATGGACAAGAGCCCTGGTGTTTTTCAGAGTTAGATGTTTTGGGGCTCCTCTCACCCCAAAACATATATAGATAGATAGATGATAGATAGATAGATAGATAGATAGATAGATAGATAGATAGATAGATTCAGGATGTCCTTGGGAGAAGGTGAGGTAGGATCTTTCTACATTGCCATCTTGGACTGCCTCCACTGTGGGTGTGTTTTCGATAATTTTTTCTTATTCTTTGTGAGTCCAATAATGTATTAAAAAGTGATTTTACCCAGAATCTAGTTTTTGAAAATGAGAAGACTATTCAGAATGCATATCTGCCTATCATATAAGAATGAATTATTTAATTCAGAGGTATTTTCATGATTAAAAAATACACAATTTGAAGAAAATGGTAATGGATAAAGTGATAAGTTTTGGCATATGTAGAATATTGAAGATAGCATTATTTATCATGAACATGTGACCCTGGGTGGCTCAGTAGCTGAGCATCTGCCTTCGACTCAGTGCATAGTCCTGGAGTGCCAGGATCAAGTCTCATATCAGGCTCTCTGCAGGGACCCGGCTTCTCCCTCTTCCTATGTCTCTGCCTCTCTCTGTGTGTCCCTCATGAATAAATAAATAAAATCTTAAAAAAAAAAGAAAACATGGAAAATTTTAAAAATAACTAAGAGGAAATCATTTATTTAATTACTTGATCATGCCTACAATACACGTTTATATTCCATAATTTAATTTGATTCTAAAAGAAGAATCAGGCAGATAAATTTAATAAAATTTTATGATAACTTCTCTTAGAAATATCTTGGTCACTTAAGTTAGTTAAAAAGTAGTATATATGATATATCAATTACTAAAATTAATGATTGCTTCAATGTCTTATTGCAGGCTCTTGCCTGCTTCATTAGTCCTTAGTCTAGATAACCATCAATGTCTTATTTCTTCATCCTACTGGCAGGCTTGAGTGATTTTTGGTGTAAGGTAAATACCCCTGTTGTCTGTCTCCAATAAAATTTCACAATTTTTCCAGTAAATTGCAAGCTTGCCCTTGTTCAATTATTATTTCATTCTTCATAAATTTCATTACACATTTTCATGAAAATTAATAAAATCAAGTCCACAATCTTAACCCCATAGATTACCTCAGCTGCAGTAGATTTCATTTCTAATTTATTGAGAAATTAGAGAAAAATGATAACTTCCCTGAAAACATTCTTTTCTTTAACAAATTTCTCTTCTCCTTTACCGTTATTTTATATCTGTCTGCCAGTATCAAGTGTCCTTACTTAATAAGACTGACCTTTCTAGCTCTGTTCACACTTGAGTCTTCTCCCAACTTGAAGTGAATCTTTCTTTATAAATTGTCCTTCATTTTACATTTCTCCTTCTCTATTGATTGCTTTTCCTGGGTATATGCATGTACTCATCAATTCTAACAATAGTGTGCCAGAAATACTTTCCCTATTATAAACTCATATTTAATATATTGAGATAAAGAATAAAGGAAGGAATAGTAGGAAGTTTAACTTCCAAACCATTCTTATTAAAAGAAAAAAAGAGAAAATAATTATATTCAGAGGTAGAAACATTATCTGTTAATAAACTAAATAGAAGCCATCTGATTGACATATTTATTAACAGACATAAATCAAAAGAAAATCCAATTTTAAAAATTTAAATATATATAAATGTATGTATAGTAACACTTTATAGTACCATAATTAAAAATTTTTAAAAAAATATTTATAGTACAATCAAACACACACACAGTAGAACCAAACAAATGTTTAATATATTTCTCAGCATTCGACAATGTATTTTTGAACAATTCACCTTGCTATATAATCTTTTTACTAGAGCTATATCAAAATATACTATTAAGTACATTATGAAAGATTAGAATGTAATTTCTTTTTGGCACTCTATTTATGTTTACTACTGACTTCAAAGGACATTTAAGATGTAGAAGAGTTATTTTCCCAGGGGCACAAATGAAACATAATCTTGTCAGCAATTCTTATAGACAAGTGAGGCAGAAGCAGTTTTAGCAAGACCTAGTCTCCTTTTAACCAGAAATGATTTGTGCACTTTCTTGAGGCAATGTCTATTTGCAGCAATGTTAACATTGACATCAACAGCTAGAAAATGACAGGAGAAGACAAATAGTCCTCAGGTATAAAAATCAGCAAATAAGAGTCTTGGCCTTTGGGAAAATGTCAGGATGACCATGAGTGACTACAGATCACAAAAGGGCCACTAACTAAAATCTCTGCGTAAATAAAGGTCACATCCCTACAAATCCCTGCAGCATTTAAAGAGCAATATTATTAAAACATTATTAAAAAAATAAGGCAAGAGGAATATTTTCCTCTTCTCTTTTCCTTTGTTGATATTCTCAAGGGCATAGTAAACAGTCCCATAGACTATGTGTGTGTGTGTGTGTGTGTGTGTGTGTTAAGGACTTATCTTGTGTGTCCCACTGAAACCTCATGATGCAAATAATACTTCTTTAAGGAAAAAAAAAAGAGGTTGTTGCAATGTACTCTATTTTCACATTTTCTTAATAGTAAAACTGGAAAAGACTGGGAGGTAGGGCCAGCATCATTACTAGCATGTTAATATATGATATAAACAGACTGGAGGGATATAGTCAAAGAGAATAAAAAAAGACCACATTTGAATAGTCATAGCTCTGGTTAGCTGATCTAAAAATGTTGGCGAGCACTGCAAATAGTACAGCCATCTGTTTTCTATAAGATGGGTAAGTTTTCTCTATTAAACTGCTGTTTCTGGTGTTTAAGGCATGTCTTTGTGCACTAAGTAAATAATTAAGTTAACAAATAAATAGAGTTAATGAATGAATAAAATAAAGAAAAGATAAAAAATCATCAACATTTATATGGTGACAGTCAACAAAATAAAATATGGAAGAATATAGGAAATATGCATTTAAATATTGAAGAATTAAGAATAAGTGAATTTCTCTACTTCTGATAAATATACATTTGGTAATCCTAGAACAGCCTTAAAACTCATCACTTCCTTCATTTGCCTATCATAGCAAGTGAATTATCCTTTGTACACATTAGCTCCAAGAATCACAGCTAATGTTCTAAACAGCCAAGAAGGTTTCAAAAGGTCACAGTTTCTTCTGAATCACTTCTTATTAACATTTCATGTAATGCAATTAAATTGTAAGTGGCTAATAATTATAATAAAGGACAAAAGACTCAATAATAGAGCAACATTACTGACACCATTTGGATTCTAAAGGAAATGCCCCAGTGAACCAATATAATTTATGAGATTCTTTTGCATTCCACATCCTTACATGAGGTCACAGTAGGGCAAATAAACAGCTTATACTTATTGCTGATAAATTGGGTTTAGACTCACTTTCTGGAAACAATAAAAATCCTTGTCATATTTTAATATTGTTTATATTTGATATAGCTTGTATATTCTGAGTTATTCAAAGTCTTTTAGCAGTATAGGGAAAAATATATTAGGAAAGAGTAAGCAAAAGATTTTTAGAGGTCTGTTTTGTTTGATTCAGTAATACATTATAAGAAATGAAAGAGTCTGTTTTAAATCCAAGACATTAATCATTCAACAAACATTTATTGAATCTATAGTGTGAACAAAGTTCTAATGACAAAAAGATTGGCAGTTTTCTCACTCATGTCTGCTGGGGGAGTAATTATGTAAATAATGTGATATATAGAAAAATCATACAGAAGAATAATACTCAGTGGAACTTTAGAGAGATTAATCAATTGCTGAGATAAATTGATAAATATTTTTCAGAATGGTTGAGATTTAATCTGTATCTGGAAGAATGAATAAAAATTTGTCAGATAGAAAGAAAAAATAATATTTCTGATAGATGAAGTAGCAGTAAACAAAATTTCAAATATTTGAAGTTTTGTGAAAACTCAGGGAAACAGGAATTGTTCTATAAGAGGATAACATTAGAGTTAAAGAGAGTGAAGCAAATGCGGCCAGAAAATTGTATGTCTTTAAAAGTACAAAATGTGAAGCACTTTATCTGATACCATGGTTTGGACACATTGAATTTTAGATAGTTCAGAATATCTAGAGAAAATGAATCTCTGATATCAGCTCACACATGGCATTCCTTCTCCCCCCTCCCCCCCCTCCTTCTTCTTCTAGATTTACTTATTTATTTAAGAAGGAGAGTGTGAATGGTGGAGAGGGGCAGAGGGAGAGAGAGAGAGAATATTCAAGTAGATTCCCCACTGAGTGATCCTGAGATCATGACCTGAGCCAAAATCAAGTGTCACATGCTCAACTAACTGAGAAACCCATGTGCATTGGCATTTCTTATGATTTTTAGTATAAATAGTATTTGCTGTCACTCCAAAATATTTATGAGGTGTCAATATGTAGAAGTCAGAGAACTAGGTAGTATAAAATAGATATAAATGAAGTAGAACTTTTTAAATATTTTAGAGTAATTTATAAAATGTACATTGGGAGAAATCCCATTTTTCAGTCTGTCAGGTAGAGACTTTGGAAATTATTATCATCCTGACAAGAAAAAAACAAAACCAAAATTGAAGAAACTGAAAATCAATGACTTTTCTTGGCCTTATAAGAAAATTGAGTTCAAAAAGCAAATCACCACCCTGAAATTTGGAAGGAGAAAAGGAGACTGTCTCAGGAGGATTTTTACTGTGGTTAGGGGGCGGTGAGAGTGAGGTTTCCCCAGGAACATTCAGAGGTGTGAGCGGCTTGAGACTTTACCAGTGTAAAAGGAGTCAGCCTTTCTTATCAGCTTGCTAAGGTATAGAGCGAGGAGAAAAGACAGAGAGAGAAAGAATCCTCATCTTTTATGCATCTATAAAAGATGTCAGAGTCAAACATCAAAAAACTTGTGTGAGAATCCTTCTTATAGAGATGAACATAAACTCTCACATTAAAGGCCTTTTTATCTTGGTTTCTATTACTAGATACATCATTTTGATTTTCAACAAAAAAATTAGAAGGCATGAGAAAAGCCAAGAAAAAAATCTGTACAAATGACAAAGCAACAATCATAGCAAGATTTAGATATAGCATAGATTCTGCAAAATCAGGGATTTATAATAACCATGATTAGTGTTAAGGGCTCTAATATAAAAATGGCCAACATACACAAAGAGATGTGTAATAGAAGCAGAGAGTTGCTTTAGGGTAAGCAGAAAGTAAACCAAATTTGTCAATGTAAAGATTTATCTCTAAAAATAGTGTATTTCCTCTTATGGGCAACCTTAATTGACAATATGAATCTTGGTTTTCTATTATAAATATAATTATACTACTAATAATGTTTTTCAAAATTTTGGAGATGCATTTTCAATAATCAGGGGCTTAGACGTTAGCTAATAAATATGTAAACACATTTATACAAAATCAGAATAGAGAGCAATTTTACATATAAATTAATAATTATATATGAAGAAAACCGGTGTCAATAACTAAAAGCTAAAAATCAATACATTGAAATGATAATCATGGTAATAACTATATTCAAAATTCTTGGTAATTATATCCCCTAAAGAAATGATTTGACTGTTTAAAAATCTGCTCCATAATCTGCCATAATATGGCAGTAAATATTCATTTGGGATGTGAATACTAGTAAGCCATATCTCATCACTATATAATGCTGTGGAGAAGATACATCACAAATCTAACTGGGTCTGTCACTAACATACATCTGTTCTACTCATTTCCAGGGAATTTATTTGGGTCTGCCTATACCTAATAGATAGCCTGTTTACTTTCAAAGTAAACATTTAAAGAAAAAGGAAATGCCAGGGAATGTTGAAAAATATGTCATATACTCAACTCTTGCAAGTGAATTAGAATATATATGCTTGACAAAATTTTCAGTCAGGACAGGACAAAAACTTCAAGTCAGATGATGAACTGACTATATTATTTCTCATCTATTTAATAACTAAACCAGGATGTAAGGCCACATGAAGACATACTTTCACTGACAGTGAACAGATTAAGGTCAAATACATTTTTACTGGACTAATATAATTCTTTTTATAATATTTCACTAACAGTCTAAGAAACATAGCATAAACAACTGATGATAGAGAAGATAAATAGAATAAGACTTATAAAATCACATTATTTTACATTGAAAATATACTTTGATAATACTGAAACATTTTCATAGCTTCATGTTTCCTGAAACAATTTTATCTGATACAACTAAGGGAGAGAATTTAGTATGAAATCAAATATTTTAGATGCATTCTAAGTGTTAAGAAATCAGTGAACTTATCTAAAAGATAAAGTTTTAAATTCATTAACATTACTGAATGTAGAAATAGCGAGACAGATAGAAACCCACCTACCTACCTATAAACATACAAAATACATACATGCATATATATATAATATATATATATATATATGTGTGTGTGTGTTCTAGGTAAGATAAAATAATTATTAGTTTGTTGATGGCATGAAAAATTCTAAATATGATATCCTAAAATTTCATAATGGGAATTCACTCAATAGTAGTAGACATAAGAGCACAACTGAAAATTAACTCTCAGTTCATCATTAATTAGTGAGGTATCTGAATGAGGCAGAAATTAGTGGAGGATCAACATTTGTCAGAGAACAGCACTGAGTGAGATTTCCATATAAGGGAAAGCCCTAGTCAGTGTTTCAAGTGTTAGCAGGAACTCAGGAAGAAGTTCAAAGTTTTACTGGCTTGAAGAATCCAAAGAAAGAATTCAGGAAGACCACAGCACTTGGGAAATGAGAAGTCCCAGAAAGGAGAGAACCATAGATTATTTCCCTTAAATTCTGAATATACGCTCTACCTAAATTTTGATGAAATCCTTGATTTCTACATGTAAAGGGAACCATAAACTCCTCTGGAAGTTTAAGAATAAGCTGAAATTTAAGTGCTTCCCAAGAAAAGGAGTTTGCATTTTAAATCTGATCAATTTTTTTTATAAAAAAGAAAGATACATAAATTTTTGAGTGATATAATAGAATACTAAGTCTTCATAACAAACTTAATATCCATAATGCTCATGATATGATCCAATAATATGCAACAGTATACACCACACAAAGAACCATTAAAGTTTGACCCATTTTCAAGGAAAGAAAAGGAAGGAGTTGAAGAATTACAAAATTTATCAATATAAATTATGCAATCAGAAGAAGAGAGTAGAGATATTGAAAAAAAAAAAAACAACGGAGCCTCAGGGAGCTCTGGAAAAGTATCAGAAGATCTAACATGTATATATTTAGCTTTCCAGAAGAAGAAAAAGAAAAAAAAAACCTCCCATGTTTGTTGAAAATAATATATTTACAGATTCAAGAAGCTGAACACATTCTAAGCAGAATCAAACTGAAAGAAATCTTGCCGAGGCACATCATTATCAACCTGCTGAAAAGTAAAAACAAGTAGAAAATCTCAAAAGCAACCAGAGAGGTGGGAAGGATGGGTGACATAATAAAAACAATAACAATATCTTAAGAGATTGCTGACTTACTATTCCAAAAATGTAGAGGTGAGAAGACATTCAAGCAGTAACTTTATAGTATTTAAAGAGAAAGATGAACCCCATAATTCTATAACCATGGTAAATGTCTTATAAGAATGGCGTAATAAAGATACATTCAGAAAAAGAAAACAAAGAATGTGTTACCAGCAGGCCTGCACAAAGCAATGCTAAAGACTGAACAGAAATGATATAAGTAGAATAATCAAATATAAAAAGTGGATGAATCACATTCTTAATCTATATTTTCTCCTAATTTAATTTAAATACATATGACTATGTTTGAATATAGCTTTTAATTGTGGGATTTATAATGTGTTGATATGATATATACAAGTTAGTGCAAATGTAATTAAAGGATTTCAAATTTTCTTCACTTTATGTGCTGTAGTACATTACAAATTCTAAATAAAGGGAAAAATTCATAGTGATAGATACTATAATCTCTGAGAAATCTCTACAACTAATGCAAAGAACTATAGCTATAAAGCCAGATCTCAGAGAAATGAAATATTATGTTCTCACAAAGACCTATACATGAACACTCATATAAGCTTTATTTATGATAGCCTCAAACTGGAAACAACCCAAATGTTTTTGACGGTTCAATAGTTCGACAAACTGTAGTATTTATACCATGGAATATTATTCACCAATAAAAAGAAACAAATACATAAAATTGAGATGAATCTCTAAATAATTATGTCAAATTAAAAAATCCATTCCTCAAAAGATCACATACTGTAAGATTCATTTACATAAAATTCTTGAAATGACAAATTTATAGAGATAGAGAAGAAAAGGACAAATCAGTGGGCACCTGTGTGGCTCAGTGGTTGAGCATCTGCCTCTGGATCAAATCATGATTCCAGGTTCCTGGGATCAAGTCCCACATCAGGTTCCCTGCATGGAGCCCGCTTCTCCCTCTGTGTATGTTTCTGCCTCTCTGTGTGTGTCTCTCATGAATAAATCAAATCTTAAAATTAAAAAAAAAGGACAAATCAGAGATTGACAGGACTTAGACACAGGAGGGGAGGGAAGAGGAAAAATGTATGGTTTTAACAACTGGAAGTAGCTTTGATAATGGAATTGTTTCTCTACTTTGCCTGTATCAATATTAATGTCAATGTCTTAATTTTGATATGCTATAGGTGCTAAGATACAGGAGTTTTGGGAACCTGAATAAAGTGTATAAGATATCTCTGTACTGTTTCTTTAACTGCATATGAATGAATGTTTATTCTAAAATAAAGAATTTGATTAAGCATAGGCTTAAAATGGCAAAACAAACAAAACAAAAAGCCAGAATAAATGGAAATGGAATTATAAAAACAAAGCCAACTACCAGACTGGGCAAAAATGGAGAAAAAGAGAAATAAGAAGCAGATTATATAAGTAGGAAACTAAAGGAAAAATGGCAGACCCAAATCCAACCATATAAATAATTACACAATGTCAATGAACTATACAAGGTGTAATAATCACTGACAGGTAAAATTATCTGCATTTGCAGGCATGACTTTTTTTTTTTAATTTGGAAAACCTTAAGTAATCTATAAAATAAATACTAGAATATATGCAGAGGAATAGAAGAGTAGGATGATAAAGGGAGATGAATTTATGACTTTACAAAGGCTATATCAAACTATAGTTTATACTGTTGTTTAAATTGTATAAATTCCAATTTCATGAGCAATGTGCAAAACCCAGAATATCCTATATACATGTTGTAAAAACTTCATGTTTTCAAACTTTTCATTTATAGCAATCAAATGGTTTAAAATATTCTATTATAATTTTGATTTGGTTTGCTTGAATCCTAGTAAGACTCAACTCCTTGATGATCTTTGCTTACTCTTGAAAAATTTTGATTCTTGTTTATTACCAAGAACAAAATAAACTTTTATAGAAATTCTGTGTGTACTTAAAAATATGTAAAATTCTATTTAGGTGTACATTCTAATTGCTGATTATTAAATTTAATGCACTTTGCATGTCTTTTTAGCTCTGCTTTCTTTCTTTGCTTCAGATATTACAAAGAAAAATGTTGAGGGGTTCCTGGGTGGCTCAGTCAGTTAAGCATCTGTCTTTAGCTCAGGTCATAATCCCAGATGGAGCCCCACCTCTGGCCCCCTGCTCAGTGGTAAGTCTGCTTCTCCTTCTACCCCCTCCCCATTCATGTGTGCTCTCTCAAATAAATAAATAAATAAATAAATAAATAAATAAATAAATAAATTCTTAAAAAAGAGAAATTTTGAATTTCCAAATATGAAATTGGATTTGTCTAATTTTACCCTGTAGTTTTAAGAATTTTGATCTATATGTTTTTTCTGATGTATAACAATTTAAAGTGGATATTTCTTTCTAGTGAATTGCCCTTTCTATCATTATATAGTGACCCTTTCTAATCAATACTTCTTTTTGTCTTAAACCATATATTTTGGTTATCATGTGTTTGACATACGCTATGGACTGAATTGTGTTTCCACTAAAATTCTTATGCTGAGCCCTAACCTCCTTGGTATTAAAGATGGGGGCTTTGGAAATTTTTTAATCTATGAAGGTGGCGCTGCCATGATTAGATTAGTGTCCTTACAAGAAAATATATGAAAGAGATCTCTCTCTCTCTCTATTTCTGCCATGTGAGGAAAAACAAAGAAGGTAGCCATCTGCAGAAGGGGGTTCTCACCAGACACCAAATCTGCTGGCACCTAGATCTTGGACTTCCCAGCCTTCAGAACTGTGAGAAATAAATGTCTGCTATTTAAGCCATCCACTCTATGGTATTTTGGTATGACAGTCCCACTGATTAGAGCTCTCCAACACAGCCTCTTTTTCCATTTATTTGTTTCCCCTACTTTTGTATCTTTTTTTATTTCTAGTAGCCAAGTCAGTATCTGAGCTATTTCTGTCCTGGCACATGGCATTCCTGCTTCAATTTACCATAAAATTTGTCCATTTCTAAACACCCCAGGTACCTGAAAGATTATTTAGACTCAGCTCTCATTTTTAGTCCGTTTTCTCTTTTTGTGTTTGTGCAAGTTGGTGTCTCCTTAGATTTTCTTACATCTCATGATACCAGAAATGCTTCTAAGACTTCATTATTTCTAGAATCTAGTTGTAGTAGAACAGGTATATTCCTCACTGCTCTGAGTTAGTCATGACCACAGAAGCAGAAGCAATCAGTACAAGTAAAAAATAATGGCATCTCTAAAAACTTTTATCCTAAAAGAAATATGAATTAGACAGCCCTGGGATGACATAATTCTATAATTAACATAAATTATTTTTATTTTAAGTTTATCGTGAGGAAGAGACATGAAGGAGAAGGCAATAAATTAGGAAAATAAGTGTTAGCTCATTTCATAAAGAATAGCACACACATGGACAATTGGATAACAAAATAGAGCTAGTAAGGGAAAGAAGGAATTGATTCACTAGGTGCCAGCTTTCCAAATGGATGTGCACTTACAGTCACCATATGGGTCTTGACTATTTCAATTCCCAGACGTAATGTCTATGTCTGCTTTTCCTAGGCCTTAAGTTGCCAAAGCATCAGCTTAAATCTGTGGCTATGTCTTAGAATCTAATTCACTCTCTGTTTCAGAGACTATGACTTTTCACTTTGTTTCTAGGTTCACTATGCACTAATATTTTTAAAAAAGTTACATTTCCCTAACATTTTTATGTTGGACTTTGAGCAGAATCAACTTTGTCTAAAATACATCATAAATTGTGGTTGTGATATACATACATATAATTGTCATAGTTATAGTTATTTTAAAATCTGGCAAAATGCAAAAAAATGATAATAATAATCCTAAATTTCCCTCTAATGTTATATATCCAATAACATGAATCACATTTTTTATGGCTGATTTTATATGTTTATATATCACTTGAATTACTCAATGGTGTTTTGGATCTGTGTTTGAAATTTTATTTTGGTATGACAGTCCAACTGACTAGAGCTCTCCAACAAGGACTTTTTTCCACTCATTTGTTTTCTTTACTTTTGTATCTCTTTTATCTCTAGTAGCCAAGTCAGTTTCTAGGCTATTCCTGTCTTGACACATGGCATTCCTACTTCAATTTACCATAAAATGTGTCCATTTCAAACAGTCCTGCTACTCAAAAGATTCATCTGTTTCTAAAATAAAAATAAAAATACCATTTTATATTTCTTAAAACATTCATGAGTCAATGAAAAAGTTGTTCTTGGATTGAGAAGAAAGGGAACCACTCAAGGGATCTGTTGTAATCTATTCATCAAGTTTGAACTTATCAAAAGCCCATCTATAAAATGGAGTAGATAAGAAGAGATGTATATAGCTTGGCCAACCCAGTATGGATTTTATACCCTCTTTTCTCACTATATTTGCACATCTGAGCACACATGGTCAAAAATATTGATAAAACTGATCATATATTGCCAGATATGACATAGAAGAGAAAACATTCATATAGAAATATTATACTACAATTTTTAAGTAATGACAGGGAAATTGATAAAGCACTAATGGATATATTAGTTTTCTGTTGCTGTTGTTATAACTTACAAACTTAGTGGCAGAAAACAACACAGATTTATTACCTTTTAGTTCTAGAGTTCAGAAGTCTGATACAAATCTCATTAGGCTAGAATCAAGGTGTTGGCAAGGCTGTTTCTTTCTGGAGGTTCTTAGGGATAACCCATTTGTTTGCCTGTCTAGAATCTATCTGCATTTCTTGACTTGTGGCCCCTTCTTTCATCTTCATTGCCAGCAGTGACAAGTTGAGCTCTTCACACATTTCATCATTTTTGTTCTCTCTTTCCCATTTTTAAGGACTTTGAGATTATTTTAGGCATGCTCATATAATTCAGAATAATTCCTCATCCTCATCTCAAACTCAGCCGATTAATACCCTTGATTATATCTAACACCTTTAATTACCTTTGTCCATATAACATAAATTCATAGGTTCCAGAAATTACAGTGTGAACATTACCTGGGTTATGCTCCAGAAGGAAAGAGCTTACTTACAGAGGGAAAGAAACATATGTATAAGATAAAACAAAATTTACATCCCACTTCCCAGGAACAAAATATAGACAGGAAGAATGTTGCATGATATTTTTAACACTTACAAGGTAAAGAAAATAAGGGTTAGATTTTACATCCAGTTAAACTATCAATTAACGTCAGGGCACAATAAATATAATTGTAGGCATAGAGGTTTCAGAATGACTTCTCTAAAAATTATCTTAGAACAGGGGATCCCTGGGTGGCGCAGCGGTTTGGCGCCTGCCTTTGGCCCAGGGCGCGATCCTGGAGACCCGGGATCGAATCCCACATCGGGCTTCCAGTGCATGGAGCCTGCTTCTCCCTCTGCCTGTGTCTCTGCTTCTCTCTCTCTCTCTCTTTCTCTCTCTGTGACTATCATAAATAAATAAAAATTAAAAAAATTATCTTAGAACTACTTAAAGAATAAGAAAAATAATTGCAAAAATAAATTTTAAAAAAATAGAAAATAGGGGCACCTGGGTGGCACAGTTGGTTAAGCCTCTGACCCTGGATTTCAGCTGGGGTTGTGAGTTTAGAGGCATGAGATCGAGCCCCACATTGGGCTCTGTGGCCAGTCTGGAGTCCTCCTGAGGTTCCCTCTCCCTCACTTGTTTGTGTTCTCTCTCTCTCTAAAATGGATAAATAAATCTTTAAAAAACAAATAAATACAAAAATAGAAAATAATGGTGAGAAAATACATTTTTAAAAAAGACTTTATTTATTTATTCGTGGCAGACAGAGAGAGAGAGAGAAGCAGGCTCCATGCAGGGAACCCGACGTGGAACTCGATCTGGGGTCTCCAGGATCACACCCCAAGCTGAAGGTGGCGCTAAAACGCTGAGCAACAGGGACTGCCCGAGTAAATACATTTGTAAAGGTAGCGTCCTATGGGGTAGCAAACAATTTAAAAGCAATATATCTCTACCTACCTTGAGGTGTTTATATTTAAGTTTTAATTTTGATTTGTATAATTTAATTTTTAACAGATTTTATTTGAGAGATAGAGCACAAGCTGCAGAGAAGTAGAGGGAGAGGGAGAAGCAGACACCCTGCTGAGCAGGGGACACCCCCCCCCCCGCCCCGCAATGTGGGGCTTGATCCCAGGACCTGGGGATCATGACCTGAGCCGAAGGCAGATGCTTAACCTACTGAGCCACCCTGGCACCCCTGTTTAATTTAATTTAAAATTGAAATGCAGGCATTGGCAAACTATAGCTCACAGCCCACAGAGGGCCAAGCTTGGCCACATTCATTTCTTTATGAGTATTTATTGTTGCTTTCATGCTATAATGGAAGAATTGAGTAGTTGTGACAGAGACTCTGTAGCCCACCGAACTGGAAATATTTACTGAATCTTGCTCTTTACAAGAAAAAGTTTGCTGACTACTGATGTAAATTAAAAGGGAAATAGAAATATACTTAAAATTGAAAAACAAATCAAAGTGATGGAAAAAATGGTGGGGCACACTAAAGCAAAACAAAGAAAAGTATATAACTTGAATTTATTCACTTATTATTAGAAATCAGGTAAATTTGGAAAATTTAGTTCAGCATTCAATACAGAAGATAGTGGATAAATAAAATGCTGGATGCTTACCAAGGAATTCCATATGAACTTGGAAGCACTGAACTAGATATGCATTCATCAACCTAGATAGATTTTAAAAAGATTTAATTGTTTTTAAGATTTTATTTATTTGAGGGAGAGAGAGAGAACAAGTGATAGGAAGAGGGGAAAAAGAGAGAGAGAGAAGCAGACTCCCCACTGAGCTGGCAGCCTGATGTGGGGCTCAATCCCAGGACCTGGAGATCATGACTTAAGCCAAAGGCAGATGCTTAACCCATTGAGCCACTCAGGTACTCCGTAAATGGTATTTTTAGAACTGTTCTTACAGAGTAGTAAAAAAAGAATGGCATGCCAAATGTGTTTCCAAATGTGTTTCCAAATGTGTTTAATGACAAATGTATCAATATGTCTCAGAATCCAAGATAAACCCTTCAGGGTCATGCAGCATTACATTTTCTTATTTTTGCCACCAATTACTTATATAAACTCTTGATAAATCTGTGTATTTATAAATCCAAAAATTCTCTTCATTGTTTTTTATTGACTACTTGGACAAACTCAAGATGCCATTATTAATGTGATGAAATCTCTGGCAGAATGTTTGTGTCACTTGCTGCCATCTCTAGTGCCATATCCCAAAGTGAAATTGATTAAGAGCCTCATGAACCTGTCAGCGAGATACAGTTGCAATTTAATTCCTTCAATCCTTTATCAGTAATATCCCATTTACAACAAGAGACTTGAGACTTAAACAAGTTGACCTTTCAAAATACTGCATGTTTGACTTCAATATTTTTTTCACACTAAATTGAATTTCATTATAATGACAAAAATCATAAAGGTACTGACAATGCACATTAAAACACATAATGGAGCAGGCTTATTGTAACAATAGCGGAAACATGTTTACCAGTAATATTTTCTTTCTTTCCAGTTGTGCTCTGGAGTCAAAGGTGATAGCAATATATATTATTCCAAACAGTGAACTGAGAATGTGATGAGAAATCTTCCACCCATTTCAAAAATTATATAAATATAACCTAATCTGAAGTCAGCAATTCTAGGTTTGTTTTCAAAAGCTAGATACTTTGCTGGCTCAAAAAAATTTTTTTTTTAATTTAATAGCTACATGAGGCTGTTATGTGAACTGGTTGACAAACTAACTTTGAGAATCATTTGTTTATGAAAGAGCTGTGGCAAAAGCATAAAGAACTGAATAGTCAATAGAACTTTAGAGCTCTGTTTATCAAATTGAGGGCTGTGACCCATTAGAGGACATAAAAACAATTTAATAAATGTTATTATTTTAAAAACAAGATATGATAGAAATATTAAATATATAAAAATATATTTTGACATATAAAAGTGAATTTTATTACTTTATGTGATCAAGAGGGCAGGATTATTGCTAGAAACAATGAAACTAGACCTGATGCTCTGAACCTCTACTTTCTTCTTTAGGAAGATCTTGATCACTTTCTCCTGTGTATTTGGCTCTGTCCAACAGCTTCTGCCTTTGAGCAACCAGGAATTTTGAGCAGGAGTGGTGAGGAAAGGCTAATCTACCCTGTGCTCTCATACTGTATCTGAATGGAAGACAGTTTGCAATGGGAGAGATTACTAACTCTCATGCAAGGAACACACAGTTGGACATCTTTAATAGTATTCAGGGTAATCCATCTTTCCCAATTTCTGTGGCTCTTTCTGTATATTTCTCTTTTTAGGCAGTTCAAAAACTTTTGCATGGAGCAATGAATGCACCTTTTAGATTTAGTTAATTATACAACTGGCAGTCCTCAGTCATTTTGGATCAGTGGAAGTAGGATGAATGCTTCTCCTTTAATCAAAGTGTTCTTCATTGGAATATGCTGGATACTATTTTAAGAAGAATAACCAAGACACTTTAAAGATCTGATTTTATTTTTTTCTACACATTGCTCCAGAATCTCAGCAACATGTGATCCAAGATTCACAGAGCTAAAGTAGTTATTTAGCCAACTTATTTTTAACTCTACTACAAATTGACAAAAGCAAATTATATGATGCAAAATTAAGTAAAAAGTAATTAGTAAGCAGGCCTAAAGCCATTCCTACAAATTGTTAATATGTTCATCATACCAGGTAGTACCAGATCTCTATCTCTTTGTGCTCTGATAACACCTTTCATGACAGATTCTCTCAAAGGAGACACAAAAATCCTTCAGAAGCAGGCTCTGAAAAGGTGGCTTGTAATTCGCATGAAGAGTTTAAAAACCAGTGAAGACTGTAGACTCTTCCTGGAGATATGGTATCTAAGGCTAGTTCCATTAATAGACTGTCTTAGTAAGCTTGGCCTACCATAACAAAATACCATAGATTTCATGGCCTAAACTACAGGAATTTATTTCTCACAATGCTCGAGCTTTGAAGTCCAATATCAAGGTGATAGCATGGTCAGTTACTGGTGAAGGCTCTCCCCAGTTCAGTGAACTTCTTTCGATGCTCTCACATGTGGAGAGAGAGAATAAGCTCTCTGGTGTCTCTTCCGGTGAAGACACTATTCCCATTTGAAGGTCTCCCTCATGACCTCATCTAAATCTAATTATCTCCCAAAGGCCCCATCTACAGATTACATCACATTGTGGGCTAGGTCTTCAGTGTATGGATTTGGGAGGCAATTTAGTCTGTTCAGGATCAGTGTCTAATCACTGATTTAGAAGGAAATCTGATAGGCTGATGCTGAGTATAAGAAAGAGAATCTTGGACAATTCTTGTTAGAGTTATTCCACTACAGAGCTTATTACAATGTCTGGCACACAGAAAGCACTTAAAAATATTGAATATTGAATTTGTGAATGGATGAATGAACCCTTCAAACCCAACATATTGAATATAATATGATATAATGGCTGTGAATTCATTTTCTGAAGCTGGACTGCCAAGAATTGAACTTGGTTTTGCCATTAATTAACCATATAATCATTGAAAAGTTATTTAAATTCTCTGCTTCAGGGACACCTGGGTGGCTCAGCAGTTAAGCATCTGTCTTTGGCCGAGAGCGTGATCATGGAGTCCTAGCATCGAGTCCCACATAAGGCTCCCTGCATGGAGCCTGCTTCTCCCTCTCCCTGTGTCTTTGCCTCTCTCTCTATGTGTGTCTCTCATGAACAAATATACAAAATGTAAAAAAAATTCTGTTTCATTTGTAAAATGAGAATAGCAACAGTATCTACAAAAATAAAATTATTTTAAGGATTAAATAGGTTAGCATCAAATGATTAAAATAGTGTCCAGCACATTGTAAATGCTGGATAAACTTTCTATTTATTTTATTTATTTATGTATTGAAATTCAGTTAATCATATTTGTCACCTTTGATGTCTTTCTCTTTCCTTCAATGTCTATGGTAATTAATGGTGTGATCATCTACCTGTATGCTCAAACCTGAAACAGGCCTCCATTCCTTTCTCCCATTGTTTTCATCCATTTTATATATGCAAACATTTACTTATTCTTCAGGTTTATTTTTTATTTTTTTATTTTTATTTTTATTTATTTTTTTTATTCTTCAGATTTAAACTAAGAAGTTTTCCTATTTCCTACCATGGAGTTATCTCTTAAGAAATTTACACATTCTTATACTTAGCACTTCCTTTTAAGGCATTTTAATAAAAAGTAGTATATTATCAGGGCACCTGGGTGGCTCAGTAGTTGAGCATCTGCCTTTGGCTCAGGGCAAAGTTCCGGGATCGAGTCCCACATCGGGCTCCCTGCATGGAGCCTGCTTCTCCCTCTGCCTGTGTCTCTGTCTTCTCTCTGGGTCTCTCATGAATAAATAAATAAAATATTTATTTTTAAAAAGCACTATATTATCATATTTGAATTTTCTTGATTACTTATAATTTATGTATTTTTGGCCTCTAACAAAAATACAATAAATAAAGAATGCTTAATAAATATTTGTTGAAGTAATTGAACTAAAAACTACATTTTGGAAGAAAATAAATGTGACATATAAAATCACTTTATATGGCAATATAATATTAGTGTATGTGGGGGTAAAGGGATGGAGAACTTTTCCTACAGAATGAATCCTCTCAGAAATTGTTTGTTTCAGGGGAGTTTGATGTGGTTAATGGTCTATTTACTTTATGTGTATACTGGCTATAAGGTTCTCCTAAAAATACTTATCAAATACCGAAAGTTTTCCATAGATGGGCCCACACAGAACTCATCAGCCTCTTTGTCACTTTGATTGTTACTCAGTGGCAAAGTGACACTTTCTTTGATTTGGTTAGTTGTTTCTCCCAGACTCCCTAGGAGGTTAATGAGTTCTGAAATGCTCAAGTGGTAAGAAAGAGAAAACCAGATAGAAGGAAAAAGCCAGAAATCAAACAAGAAAATGAATATTTGGATGATTGAATATAAGCTATATTTAAGAACTGTGAACATTTTATTCATTTAAATAATTTCTATAAACTGTAAGAGATGATTTTTTTCTGTAACATGGTAAAAATTCTATGTATTCCATCTGTAATAAGCTGGATAACAGAAGAAAAACTAAGCCTTACCTTTCTTGTTGGTAAATTGAAGTTACAGAACTAACTGAAAGAAAAGAATGTGAAATTTAAATAAACCCATATCTATAAAGTCTGTGATATTTTATACATATGTTGTTTTATAACAATGTTGCCTTTAGTTAAGGTACTGATAGTGATTTCCTAAGCACCAAAATCCTTAATTAATTTTGAGAAATTAGTCAGACTAGTTATTCATCTTTAAATTACTAACCCATTGAAATCTACATTATATAGTATAAATAAATAAAAAAAACTTTATATATAATATATAAATGAAATACATGTGTAATAATAATGTATAACATACATATATAACCAATTGCATAATCTATAAGATATAAATATATGATACATATGTATTAAATGTATCTATAGTATATGATAAATTTTATATATATGTATTATATGCATTTTTAATGTTACTCTTTTACAGAAAAGAACTGAAGCTTATTATTTCAGTTTGTTGTGAACCCAAATCTGCCTTCATTAATGTGACTTCTAAGTTAGATGGAACTCTTGTAATCATTCAGTTGTTCTTTTATACCACATTAGTCATTATGGCCAGTAATTCCTCTTGAAGGATTTGGTACCAGCCACAATTTTGGTTACTACATTAAAAAATATTACCACCTGTCTTGAATGCCTTAATAGTTTATATCAGCAAGATAGTTTGGTAAAAGATGTTTAAATTCTCACTTTCCTTTAGTTGTTCTATCTTGTTCCTTTCCCAGTTGAAACTAATTCTGTTAAGAAAACTCAAGGTGGAATGCAAATGTTTATTAAATGTGTATTCAAAACTTGTAATCATAGGTAAACTGCAGTTCTCACATATTGTAGCTTGGCTAGTAGATGCCTTCTTATTAGAAAATACTTTACCCAAGGGATGACTATAATAAAGGAGTCAATGACCTGTAAATTGTAACTAAAATACTCAAGCTGGTCTTGTCAATAAATATTTTTCATTATAGTCTACAATATTCAGAGTTCAGTTTCTGTTTAGTCAAGGACTTTAACTTTTGTTATTCTTTTTGTTATTCTTGTTAAGGGTCTGGTATGACCTTTTAAAAAAGGTGAACACAAAGCATAGAAGGCTTGAGCATTTTTATTTCTTATTCAGCAAACACAGGAGTCAACCAGCTAAGATAAAAAGAAAAGGGACAAGGACACACAGAAGAAGAAAAAAAAAAAAACCCTTCCAGGTAAAAATCCTTTTATGCTAATTAATATTATTTATTTGATAATGATCAATGGCCACAGTGGGATGGTTTATAAATAGAAATGATACAAATCAAATTTCTTCAGCCCATTTGTGCAGTTTTTCTATTTTCCACATTAAACTCTTATGATAAACTCCTCTTACCTCTTAGATAACTTGGTTGTTGTCGGAGAGCCAGGGTCTGGGAAATCATAACTCATTGAAATGTGACTAGAGTTATTCTCAGGGCTCAAAGAGATTTATAAAACCACTTCCCACTTTTTAAAATAATCAATACATGTAATTTGTCTGCAGGCATTTACATTTTTTAAAATGTAAGAAAATAAGAAAAAAGTGTCAATTTGGGGGGCCTCGGAGGCTTAGTCAGTTAAGAGTCTAATTCGTGATCTCAGGGTGCAGAGATGAAGCCCTGCACTGGGCTCTGCGCTCAGCTAGGAGTCAGCTTGAGATCTTCTCTCCCTTTCTCCTTTTGCCCTCCACCCCTCACCAACCCCGTGCACTCCCTTTCTCTGTCTCTCTAAAATAACTAAATCTTTTTTAAGAAGTGTCAGTTTAACACTTAGTGGTATATAATATTATCATTGAAATAATAATTACTGTTTTCTTTTTTGAATTCATTTTAATCTCCTTGAGCCTTATAGAAAATCAGTATAAACAACACATTAAAGTAAGTGAGATTAAATTGAAAGTCTAAGCTTCATTAAACAAATGTTACGGAGTAATCTGTCCAGCCATGAAAGGTATCCTAATTGATGTTTAATTGATTTAAAAGAGAATACTCACAAAACTTAGGATATTTCTTCTCATGCAAACTGTTTCTACCTTTGTCATGAATAATCCAAGACAACAGGTATTTCAGAGGTGATTTATAATTCAGATAGGAAAATCATAAGAATTCACTTTTGTGTCAAATATTCTTTTCCTTGCACCCTTCTAATTTAATTTTAATTTGAAACAAATGAAAATCTATAAATACAGTCTTGAAACATCCTGAGACTTGGTAATGTAACTATGGGTAGGGACTAATTTGGAGACAAAAGGAATACTTGTTTTTAACATATTCTTTCCCTCTGTTCCAACTCACTTTTTTCCCCTCTTTTCCTCTCTCATCATCTTTTATTAAAACACAATTGAATGCTATCAGATCATGTAGGTCATCTCTGAATCAGTCAGTATTCTCTGTTCTACAAAAATTCTCTGTAAACTTGATGTCTGCTACCAGATGAGATTTATTATTTTCTGCAGAGATCTTTTTAATTTTTTTTATGATAGTCACAGAGAGAGAGAGAGAGAGGCAGAGACACAGGCAGAGGGAGAAGCAGGCCCCATGCACCGGGAGCCCGATGTGGGATTCGATCCCGGGTATCCAGCATCGCGCCCTGGGCCAAAGGCAGGCGCCAAATCACTGCGCCACCCAGGGATCCCTGCAGAGATCTTTATAGGTTTTATTGTGTTAATGCATTTTATATTACTACCTATTTTATTTTATTTTATTTTATTTTATTTTATTTTATTTTGATATTCCTTAATGGATAAAGTTTTTGTTTAAAATTTTTTTAGATTATATATGCACATATTATAGAATTAAAAAAATAAAGTAGTAAAAGATGTTTTCCCCTTTTCCCACATTAGATGTTAACTAGAATTTAAACTAAAAATGCTTTAAAGAATATTATAATTACATCATAAACTAACAATTTTATAAGCATAAGAAAATAAGTGTGGCTCAGGTTATCCAGAGTTCTGGGTAGTAGAGTACAAATTTTAAAGCTTAGAAAATAAGTGATTTGAATGATTACAGAATTAAAAGTGTAAGTTTAGACTCTAAAAATTCAATCCATGTTACTATTTTTAAAAAATGAAACTAGACTCAAAGACTATGTTTTCAGGTATTTTTCTCCTAGAAGAACATGAAGAGCCTGGAATTGGATCAATTCCAACATTAAGTTCAAAAGTAACAGAACAGGCTTGAGCTTATTCTGATTACTTAAAAGTGCTAATAATAACAAAATGCCCCTCTTTGGAGCTATCTTACCAAACCCATACCCATAGACAGAGATGAGAGGGTAACACAAATTATTGAATAGTGGGAAGAATTAACTCTTAGGGGAACACCTACTGCATTGTTGGAAAGGATGTAATTAATGAGTGCAAATTCATAAGAAAAAAGATAAGAGAATAAATAATCTAAGATTTAATTTGCAAATACTGAATAATTCCTTTACACACAAACATACTAGAGAATAAAGCAGTAATATGTGTATTAATTTAGATTTGTCAGAGGTTGCCACATTTTAAAAATTGCAATTGCCTTTCCTTAAGTATTCTAGACTGTCTGCAACAGTGAATTTACTATGAAAGAATGAAAGATATTTCTGGTCCAGAACACATCTCATTACCCACCTGCTGTTCTTCCCATGTGCCTAACCTGTTAATCAAAATACCACCTGGTATATATCACTTGGATATTAGGAAACATAATTGTTTATCTCTTAGAGTTTATATTATCAATTCAAAAGGTTTTGTCTTTGAATCAGTTGAGGGCACATATCAGGATAAATGGAAATATCCTGTTTTACAGTATTTGTTTGTAAGAACTCTACCATACAACCTACTTTGTTCTGGAGTCTTATTGTAATACATTTAGATACAAATAATTGTATATTAAGGCAACTTTTGCTGGGTCATCATGTTCTTTCATCATTCTTTATGGCTTTTCAAGTATAAAAAATGCATTTATGGTTTTAGTAAAGTTAAAGGTAGATACACTAGTTACAAGTGACATTTAGATCAAAATAACAACTGAAATGTCAGTAAGAAAACATTGCTGATTATACAAAATCACACAGTTTTGAAGAATAAGCAGTGGCAAGAATACTACAGCTTCAGGTTAAAGTCAAATGATAATTATTGGTTTTCTCACATATTACATACAAGTCCACTTTTATTTTTCACAAATATAAATGGAAAGAAGATAAAATGTTACACTACACTCCTAAAAAAAAAAAAAACCAAAAAACAAAAAACTTAAACGTTATACCTGAGATCTAACAGATTTCCAAAATGTACTTGTTAACTAAGTAGACTATAAACAACGTGAAAAAGGATTCATAATTTCCACCACCAATTCTTGGAATGCTACATAAAGAACTTGCCTCACAATAACTTTGTTAAAGGGATATATCATTGTTTTATTTTAAGTGGGAATTAATACAGAACCTAAAACTGCATATAATTTAATGAAAGAGATTATAAACCAGAAATAAAAACTAAAAGATATATATATATACACATACACATATATACATACATACACATACATGTATACATATGCATGCATACACAAACTCTTGGGTGACTTGAACTTAAGTAGTATTTGTCATTTTCTTAGCTTTATAGAGAAATGTCACTTAATGGTTATTTCCTGACATGTATATTCATAGTCACAGCAATTGGGAAAAGCATATATTCATATGGTAAATATATAATAACTTGTTTTCTATCTCTAATCACTACCTATTCTTTCATTATAAGGATAAAGCCATCTTTATTTTGTTACAAGCACTATGACTTTACAAGTGCAAAACAAGTGGCTTTTTTAAAAAATTTTATTTATTTATTTATTTATTTATTTATTTATTTATTTATTTATTTATGATAGTCACACAGAATGAGAGAGAGAGGCAGAGACACAGGCAGAGGGAGAACCAGGCTCCATGCACCGGGAGCCCAACGTGGGACTCGATCCCAGGTCTCCAGGATCACGCCCTGGGCCAAAGGCAGGCGCCAAACCGCTGCGCCACCCAGGGATTCCAACAAGTGGCATTTTTAAATGATGCTGATAAAATGAGAATTAAACAAAACTTGCAAACAATATGTGATGGTGGACTAAAAGTAAATATTTATTAAGAGAAAATGAGTGACTAATAGAGTTGTGCAATTCAGAAGACATTGCTTGGCTATACATTCTCTCTTCAGATAGATTGGGTTCAACGTGATCCTGACTGATAAGTAACAGGAATAATTAACATTTGTTTCTCTAAACTTTCAGTATCATTTTTCATTAGGACATATAACTGTCTTATTTTAAAATCCATGCATCTTTGCTATGGGTTGATTGCCATGATCTCCACTAATCTTTCTTGACCTAAATTCTAAAATAATACATAGATATTTAATATCCGCTAAAGACCCTAGAAACCCAATATCATTCCAACTTTCACAGTATTTCTGTTTCTTTCATAATGTTGATTCAATATTTTTATGTATATTATTAATTGCTTTCTCTAGCGTATTATAATTTAATAATTAGACAGTAAATATCCATTTTCTATCTCCCTTTATTAATCAAACAATGTTTTATATATAGGAGGTTCATTAAATAAACACTTTCAATGTCTATCATGTGTCTCTTATCTCTGACTGAAGGTAATATAAGAAATATAATAATTGGGGGACAGAATATGTCAACTAAAACTAGGAATATTTACATTTAAATAAAGTTTATTTTAATTAAGTGCTACCCTTTAAGCCATTTAGTCATTATCTGGCAAATATAAAATTTCCAAAACTTGTTTTTAGATTTGCAAAGTATAATTTAGCATTACATTTTCGAGAATTACATTGCATATAAATATAGATTCATGGAATCATAGAAAAATGAATAGTTACAGGGAATTCAAAAGTTGAAAACTTGCATAAGGTCAGTTACTAGTAGTTCTAAAAGATATTTGAATTTAAATATGTTGTTGGAAATACAGATATCACAGTTAGGGAAAGTCAGTATAGATAGAATTAAGAAGTATAGAAATCGCTGTGTAATACTTTCTCCTTTGAGTCTGACAGATGCCCATTTGAACCATATCTGAATGCCATATATATGCATATATATGAATTATATATAATATACATTTAAATATACACATAACAACTCCTAATATGATAAATTACTATTGATTTAGCATCAAATAGTAATAAGCAACATTTGGTTGATTCAAGCTTATATTTATAATTAAGTATAGCCTTACATAATTTCTATTATACTTTTAGAATTTTACACCAACATCAAAAGTGTAAAATTATAGAGTAAAACAAATAGCAATTACACAAGAGATGACTTAACAGCTGTCAGCTTCTGCAAAGAATGGCAGTGTACCAATTCCCTTGGCATTTGTGAAGCTGTTATAGTGGCTGTTGTTGCTTCTGTCTTTGCTGAGGTTAACAGCAATCATAAGATAGTTTTTTGGTTCATTTACTCAGTCTGTTGATTAACGTAGATGCAATGCCAGAATACTGTTACAATCAACTGAAATTTCACTTGGATGTCAACATTATCAAGGATGATCTTCTGGTAGTATTGGTTTCAAAGTGTATTTTAGAACATTACATACTACTTCAAGGTAATGAATTATGACATATGTGTGCATGGGCATGCATGTGTGCATTTTACCAATCTCTGTATATGTATATCTCTTTGTGGGTACATATGGCTTTCACAGCAGTACGCAGTGATACATTTAGTGTTCAGAGCCTCAAAGATTATAGTCCCTGTCACCAAAGCCATATGCTCCCTGGTCTCATCATTCTATGAATGTGTTGGGAAGTCCTGAATAATCACTCCATGCATTTACATGATGTTGTCAGTTTTAAAAGCCCATTCATATTCACTACGTTACTTGATAATGACTTCTATACAACCCAGTGACAGAAGCGATAGAAACTAATATAACATTTTAAAGGTGAGAAATTGAGGTTCTAAAGGTTAAGTAATTGCCAATATGACATTTGGGTCAGGCACTTAGATGCTAGTTCTGCTAACTCCATGCCCATAGTACTGTTGTTTTTCCTCCATAGAAGCAAATAATCCTTTTCAGAATCAAGCAAGCCATATTCCTGATAGCATGTCAAGAGGGGATCTGCAAATATTTTTCTTATTTTGACAATGATGATCTCATTTCTGATTATCCCGTTTTGGATAGGTATCGCTATGATCAAAGTTTAGGAAATCACGACAATCTGTCACATTCTGGTTTCCCAAGGATATAAACAGCGACTCACATCTGAGCACATTTAATATTTTACCTAAAATGAATATCATATCACTTCAGAAGGTTACATTCAGAGAAGAAAAGAATATTTTAATAGTACATTTTAATCTCCTTAAATAGCTTCTTAAAATTGTTGTCCTTTTTCTCTCAGAGACTAATTTTATAATTAACTACTTAAATTAATTAAAGAAGGAGGTCATCAGAGTGAGGTGGCTCCAATACAGTGGCAGCCTATAGAAGCAAACCAATAGCTAAGCCTGTAAATGTCTCAAGGTTATGAAATTGAAACATAAAGACAACCAATCACAAACAGCCAACTGGGCTTTAAGCTATCGGTCAAATAATTGTTTTGCTTTGTTTCTGCTTTTTCTGTCAAAAAAAGTCTCTCCCCCAGCTCCTGTCAGTAATGTGCTCCTAATATCTTTTGGTTTGGTGCTGCCGATTCAAACAGATTTTTTTCTCAAAGTCTAAACATTTTTAACATGCCTCAATTTATCTTTTAATGAGTGTCTTCCCAAATATTGTTGCTATATTGTTATTTCATCAACACCTGAGAGGAGAGATGGCACATCTAAATTTGGGATAGGGTTCTGAGTAGTCAAAGAGTACTGATCATTGGATGATACAAACATAAAGAACTCATGAACCAAAAATTCCAATTCTACATTAAAAACAACAAAAAATAATTCTTGCACATGAGCACACCAAGACACATTAATAGGTATTTATCACAGGTTTGTTTCAATAGCACAAATCAGGAAAAGCCTGAAATGTCAGTCTAGGGAAATGAATAAGTGCTTGTCTGTGCTTATCAGCATTTATAATCCTGAAATCACACTGTTGAATAAATATAGCATACTTGATAATCTCACACCCAGAATAAAATCATTAACAAAACTCAAAATGCCAAAAATAGTACTGTTTACATACATACTGTTCAACATTTGTTGAAGTAAACAACAACAACAACAACAACAACAACAAAAAAAAAAACATTTGTTGAAGTAGATTCCAGCATATGGAATGGTGAGCCACTGTACAACAAAGGACTATAAGGAAAAATTAAATAGAGAAGTTTATTACTCACAGGTCCTGGAGAAGGTACGCTCAAAGATTAAGGCAGGGTTTAGGCAGAGAAAGCATGGTGGGCAGGACCTGGGGTACATATCTTTATGAGGGGTGATGGGTAGAATGTTTTGAGTTTCTGAGCTAAAGCCAGATTGGTCAGTTCAAACCAGAAAGAGTATGGTTATGATAAGCTTCACTTGGGTGTTATCTAAGGCGCACACAAGTCTGGGAGAGTCCTATCAGGAACCTACATTTACGTAAGGCTCCACAGGTGGTTTCCTAGAACATTTGCTGGAACCAGGTGCAAGTACAATTCAAGGTCCTTGCAGGCCATGAGGTCACCAAAATAGATGCCCAAGGGAGCACTATTATGGAATAGTAACTTTCAATAACACCATCAGTGTTAAGGTATAAAACCAAGAACACTAAATTTACTAGACTGGTTATCTCTAGTGTAGCAAGGAGAGGTGAAGAAAATACTGGAGAGAAAAAAAAAAAGAAAATACTGGAGACTACAGATTTTATCTCCCTTTATGTCTTGAATAAAAAATAAAAAGAGCTTTAGTCACATGTTAATTTTTTTTCAATTTGAAGTGCTTGTATAGAAGCATTTACTTTAATTATTATACTTAAAAAATAATAATATTTAGACTATTTGTCAGAAATTTTCCTCTTCATCCACTATGATAAATTAGAATCTCTTCTATTGTTTTTTATGTAGGGATCTGTGTTTTCAAAAATGAAGAAAATTATTGTAAAATGAAAAAAACTCATCTTAAAAAATCACAGTGATCCTCACAAAAAGCATGTCCTTTACTGTTATCTGATTTAATCCTACAGCAGCATAACATTTTAAGAAAACAGCAGGATTTGTAGATGATATTCTAGAGAACTAAACTCACTGAAAAGCTTTTATAACTAACCATGCATAATGAGTCAATCTTTTCTATCAGTGAGTGTATTGTTGAACACTTTCTAGGATTAATTATGCTTTACATAAACTTTATTTGTATAAAGAACTAGAATCAAGATTCAGATTATTTTATGAAGGACTTTGTTTTAAATTATAGAAGTATGAGAATACTTTGAGGTACACATATGATTTTCCATATAAAATAAAAGCAAGTATGTAACCCATAGAATCATTTATATTGCCATCACATTTGCCAAATCTGAGCTATTAGTTCATTTGCCAAACACTTTTAAATGACTTTCAGCATTAAATAATTAAATAGGAGAGAATAAACTATTCTTATTCAGAAATAAAGTAATATAAAAAATCATTATCTGTAAATATAATGACAGTTCAGTAAATCCTGTGTGTGTAAAGGCTGCATGAATCAGGTGAGCACTGTAAAGTAGTGTCGTCAGTGGCAAGATATGGAGCCAGATGTGGAGGTATTTGATCTGTGGGATCACAGAGATGCTATCAAGACCAGGCAGAGAGCAGAATAGAAACAGGCATTCCTCTTAAGTAACCAGAAACTGTCTCAGTCAGAGATTGAGTACAGAGAAATAGTGGTTGGTAATAGGTTGGCTGCAGAGGTCAAGGTGAGCAGACACTGTACTCATTGCTTATCAGGGGTAAGTTGAGGCAACATAAAAGGCAACATAAGTGGATCACATCAACAAAAGCAAAAGGATGCTCTGCTTTTTTGGGGGTTTATTTGTTTGAAACAGTGTAGTGGTAGGATTTCAAGTTTTATAAGACAAAATATGGCCATAATCATCCTATATTATCTGCATGAAAAATATTACATAATTAAAATCAGATAACACATTTCCATATATAAATATTGGGTGTTAGGAGCTCTAGTTTAAAGCAAATCTTTAAGTATATAGATGATATTACCAAACAGGGTGACTATATATGCCTTTTACTTTATTGGCACATATAAATCTAACAGTAAGAATGTCTGCACTTGGAATAACTTATGCTTCAGATTCACATCAATAAATAAAAGAATAAAACATGAATTTTCTGTGCTCTACTTAAATATTCCTCCATCTAGAAAAGATCCAATGCCATAAAAATAGGGTGATTTCATCTTTGTTGATATGATTATCTTTGGTTCAGCTTACCCACATACAAAATAAAATGAGAAACTGAAGTGATTATCTGATCATTCGTGCCACATTGTTATTGTTGTTGCTGTTGTTGTTTTTGTTTAAATTGAATGAATATCTAGTTAGCTGGATCAATTTTCCACTTTAGGGATCCCTGGGTGGCGCAGCGGTTTGGCGCCTGCCTTTGGCCCAGGGCGCGATCCTGGAGACCCGGGATCGAATCCCACATCGGGCTCCCGGTGCATGGAGCCTGCTTTTCCCTCTGCCTGTGTCTCTGCCTCTCTCTCCCTCTCTGTGACTATCATAAATAAATAAAAATTTAAAAAAATGTTTAAATTTTCCACTTTACTTTTGGTATATTATCATTAAGAAATATATGACTATGGAGTGTAAACTGACGTTTTCATGTTAACTTTAAATACATATTTTGAAGACTGCTTTCTAATTTTTTATTACAGTTTTAAAATTATTCTGACATAAGTGTAAAATTTCTGGATGTTTTGTTGAGTCTCTGGGTATTTAGACATTCTATTATATTTCACAAAAGTTGAAAAATCAGCAAATAACCTGGAAGTCAGTGGTATAATTTTCTTTCTGATGGATTTTTAAAAACACTGAAAATTCAGACAATGTTTCATTATACTGGATATAAAGAAGAGGCTGTTTTTAAAACCAAAATAGGGTTCGAAAGGTAATACATGCATTTTAATCTATTGTTATGAATGGAGACTTAAGAGTCATGCCAACCAAATATGTAAAATGCTTGCATCTTGCTATGGGTAGAAAACAATGCTTTCAGAAGTTGGAGATAGAATGCTAACTTGATAATAAGGTCTTATTGTTAATTTTAATTTTGAAAATGTTATCATAGGAGAGATAAGGGAGGAGGGAAGAAGAAATATTTAATTCACACATACTGAGCATTTATGGATAAAAAGCAATGACATTTGGGTTTTGCTTTGAAACACATTAGTGAAGAACTCAAGATGTATGAGTATAGAGTTAAAACAAGATGGCTAAAATTTATAATCATTGTAGTAGGTCATGTGTACACAGAGGTTGTTCATTGTAGACAAGTGGCATGATCACCTTGACTTTATGGGCCAGGACTAGTTATAAAGTGCTTTTCATACGTTAACCTCTATAATCTTCACAAAAACTCTTTAAGATAGGTACTACTATTTTCTCTATTTTACAGATTCATAAACTGAGGCCCAGAATTTAAATATTTGCTCAGATATAACTCTGTATATTTTAACAAATATTATCACCTCAGATCCTCAAACAGAAAACAGGTTGTTTTAAGGAAGTGTCATATTTCTAGAAAAGCATGTTCAGTGATCCTCCTATTAAAGTGAAGAGACCTAGGGAGACATAGATGCTGCCAATTATTCTTTCCTTTCACTCTATTTGTATTATTCTAATGTATTTTTATTGCCAGAAAACTAGGCTTGCAAGATTTTATTTTATTAGGACCATGCCTGAAATATTAGAGTTACCTTGCTTTACAGCAAGGATGTTTTTGAGAAAAATCAGAAATAGCAACTGAAAAGATGACAATGAAGCAGGTATAAATACACATAATTTGATAAACAGTTATTAAATGACAGGAAGAGGAGAATTGTCCATTTTCCCCTTGATGTACAAAATAAGTCTGTTATGATACCACAGCCAATTTTATCTGGAAGTAGGGATCTCCCTCTCTCTCGATCTCTCTCTCTCACCTGTATGGCCAACTATTGATCGATCTATGTTGCTATTACCTTCATGTTTCTGTCCCTCACTATGAGTTACATTATACACAGAGAGGAGTTGTTGGGGGAGGCCATTGAGAAAATGTGTCAGTTAACCCACAAGCTGGACTGGGGAAATTGAAGGCTCCCCAATCTTCCTCCCCAACCCTCATCCTTGGAATGTATGTTTTCCCTGTCTTCCCTGATCCCAAAAGCAGCCCCAAGAATACAGCTTAGAGAGAGAAATGCAGTGTTGATACTATCTGAATAGTATAATGTAGAGGAACACAGTTAAGGCCTCTGTATGAACTTTAAGATTTGGCAGGTGGGTGTGAAAAACCATAACCTGCAGCCACCCAAAACAGGCTTCATAGATGAGTTCCCTTGCTTATTAATTGACACCTACCAATCTGGAGTACTCTACCTCTTTCTTTGCTCTCTCCATGCTCTCAGTGAGTACTGGTATAATTTAAGACTACATCCTGGAAGTTGTGAACCAACAAAAGTACATAAAATAGAAGTACAGTTTGAAGGTTTCTTAAAAAAATGTTCATTTAACTATTATCTAAGTAAAGAAATGAAACATTTCTAGAATTCAGAAGCTCTATTTAGGGCACTTCACAGCAAAGTCCTCCCTCCATTTTAGTAATAATTTTAATCCTGACATATCTGATAATGAATTTGTTATTTGTAATAGTTACCTAAAAATATGCATTCCTAAAATATAAAATTGTTTTATACATTGTGAATTTATAAATGGAATTATATTTATTATTTTGTGATTGCTTCTTTCAAAGAAACTTATGTTTGCAAAATGTATTTATGTTGTCACATGTAGCTGCAATTAATCCACTTTCCTTACTTTAAATATTTCAACATGTGATTATATACCAAGACTTATTAGTAAATATTTCTGCTAGTGTATTTGTAGGCTATTTACAATTTACTATAATTTCATCTCAATCAAACATTTCAGCATACATATCCTGGCACACATATAAAGTTTCTCAGTGGTGCGTATCTAGGAAATCAGAAAGCCATAGGGCATGTTTAATACCTTTTTTTTTTAATTTTTTTTAAATTTTTATTTATTTATGATAGTCACAGAGAGAGAGAGAGAGGCAGAGACACAGGCAGAGGGAGAAGCAGGCTCCATGCACCGGAAGCCTGACGTGGGATTCGATCCCGGGTCTCCAGGATCGTGCCCTGGGCCAAAGGCAGGCGCCAAACTGCTGCCACCCAGGGATCCCTGTTTAATACCTTTTTAACTAGATAACACCAAACCCTTACAAAACAGTTGTAGCAATATAATCCCTGCTATTTTATTCATTAAAAAAATAGTATTTAAAATTTATATTGCATTACATTTTCTAAGTTAATTTTAATTTTACTTTAAAATTTAATCATATTTTATTTTTAAAGAGTTTATTTATTTATTCATGAGAGACACAGAGAGAGAGGCAGAAACATAGGCCGAGGGTGAAGCAGGCTCCCTGTGGGGAGCCCAATGCAAAACTCAATCCCAGGACTCTGGGATCACACCCTAAGCTCAAGGCAGATGCTCAACCACTGAGCCACCCAGGTGCCCCCGTTTTTCATTTTAAATATGAAATTGAACACCTTAACATTGAATCATCTGTATAGGTGATTACATTAATTGTCAACTGCTTACTGACATATTTTGCATAATCTTGATAACATTATTTAGAAAGTTTCCTAGTTTATTCTAAGTATACGCAAGGGATGAAAAATATTTAGTGCACTGCATACAAATGACCTTTGGTTATGTTGTTTTTGTTTTCATCCAACTTTAATATAGTGTATTTTGGCCTTATGCTAAAACCTACCATGTCTTCAAGGAGGGCTGCTCTAGATGTTTATGGAGCCATATGAAATACGCAGTTGAAAGACAGCCCAATAAAATTTGATTTTGCTACCTTTTAGTCTTGACTGCTTACAAATAGATCCATATTTATCATTGTTGCATGGTTTTTGAATACAGCTTTTAATCTGGTACAACACTACACAGACAATACCTGACTTACGATGTTTCGACTTAAGAGTTTTTTGACTTAAGAGTTTTTCGACTTTATGATGATGTGATAGCATGCCCATTCAGTATAAACTATAATTCAAATTTTGAATTTTTATCTTTTTCAAAGCTAATGACATATAGTTACAATATTCTCTTCTTATACCGAGCAATGGCAGCAAGCTGCAGCTCCCGGTCACACATGTGGTCACAAGGTTAACAACTGATAGGCTTACAACCATCTGTACCCATACAACCATTCTGGGATTTTTTTTTCCACTTTCAGTACAGTAGTCAATAAACTACATAATATATCTAACACTTTATTAGAAAATAAACTTTGGGGATCCCTGGGTGGCGCAGCGGTTTAGCGCCTGCCTTTGGCCCAGGGCGCGATCCTGGAGACCCGGGATCGAATCCCACATCCGGCTCCCGGTGCATGGAGCCTGCTTCTCCCTCTGCCTGTGTCTCTGCCTCTCTCTCTCTCTCTGTGTGACTATCATAAATTAAAATAAAAAAAAAGAAAAGAAACTTTGTGTTAGATAATTTGACCAAATGAACGGTAAAATGAATGTTCTGAGCACGTTTAAGGTAGGTTAGGCTAAGCTATGGTGTGTATTAAATGAATTTTTGACTTAACAATATTTTTAACTTAGGATAGGTTATTGGGGCATAACCCCATTGTAAATTGAAGAAGATATGTAAACACAAAGAAAATGAAGAGTATAAATCATGATTAATCTACAATTTCAAGGTGCTTATGTAGCTAACATCTTAAAATGGTTAAAAATACTCATATATCCCACTTAATTTCTAACTATAAGCAATAATCTTATCTATAAGGAAAACAATCAAATTTAAGTTTGTTAGAAGATATAGTATCATCACACAATGTCGTGATATGGAAGAAGTCCATCTACTAATGGCAGAGAGAGTCTGAGTCCTACTTATACTTTTATCTTTGGGGAGACTAGCTAGCTATTTGGTGGATGATCAATTATAACAGATTCCTTCAACCTTGGAGGTGGTATGATACATACATACCTGTTTTACTCATTTTATCTCTGCCAGCAAAATCATCAGAAGGCTCACAGATTGCCTGATCCCTCAATGTACATACATGAGTATGTACAATGTACATGTACATACATGAGTATCATACCACATGATATCATCAGTATACAATATTGTCTTGAATCAAGAGATTCAATTTTACAGCAAGTGTTAAAATGGGCTCATGATCACAGATTTCCCTTATTTTACCATATATTCCATTCATCATTCAGAATCAGTGAGTATTAAATAACAGACTGCATGTACTGAATCCTTAGTTAAGGAGCTGGCTTATGGACAACTTTGCAGAGTTGGGGAGGAGTCCTCAATCATAAAATATATACACTGGATAAATAGCCAATATACAAGTTTGATGCCAATAGCTAGAGGTCAGAGGAGCCAATGCATGAAATTAGGACTGATGTGTCATAATCATTCCTACTAATCCACTGAAGATCTGTGCTGTTTATGCCTGTAATCTTAAATTCAGATTGGTTTGAGATTTGTCTTCCTCAGTCTTGAAGCTATGAGCTGTATCTCTCAGTAAAATCTTATTAGAGAAGTTTTGTGTCAGTCTCTATTTTCATGGGAAACTAGATTAAGACAGTAAATGTTCAATATGTGCATTTAAAAATTCTATTCAATGGTCAGATGGACATAAGGGCTAGATTACTTAATTGGAATTTATATTCTTAATAATTTAATATGAGACCTCAATTTTTAAAGGGAGGAGATTTTTGCTGTAGTTACTTGTTTTTATTTATAATAAATGGTCTTTTTCACTGAAAAAATTTTGATGATCCTTCATGGTAGACAGAAAATGACACAGTATGTCAGCCTCCTTACTATGTAAAGAAACCTAGCTATGTTAAATTCTTCAATTATAATTTTCTTTATCCGTAGAATTCTAAAAATCATAACATCATTGCTTATTTTTTCAATGTTATGACAAAATTGATATTGAAATGTTTTGAAAGTTTTTTTCACCAGCTGCAATTCTTAATATCTCTATTTGTTTTTTGTCACTTATCACTACTTGTAATTATGTGTGTATTGAGTTACCATTGTTGTCAATATAGTAGCACATTCTCAGACTTTCTGATTTTTCTGGCAAGACTCTTTGTGGAACTCCTTCATTTTCAATGGAAGCTGTTTATTATATTTCCCTGCATCCCTACCCTCATACACTATGTATGTGACATAATCAGAGATGGATATGCATTTCAGGAATGACAAGAAATATTACTCTGATATCTATATATGGATTTTTTTTTAGAGAAAGTGAGTGAGTGGTGGGGGGGGGATGCAGAGAAAGAGGGAGAGAGAGAATCTGAAGCAGGCTTCACACTCAGCTTGGAGCCTGATTCAAGGATCAGTCTCATAACCCTGAGATCATGACCTGAGTTGAAATCAAGAGTTTAACACTTAACCAACTGCATCACCCAGGCGCTCCAAAACCTCTATTTTTATGTGTCTTGTTTTAAGCTATGATGCGGTATCTCTCTTTTTTTTTTTAAGATTTTATTTATTCATTCATGAGAGACATAGAGAGACAGAGAGGCAGAGACACAGGCAGAGGGAGAAGCAGGCTCCATGCAGGGAGCCTGACATGGGACTCATCCCATGTCTCCAGGATCCCGTCCTGGGCTGAAGGCGGTGCTAAACCGCTAGCCACCCGGGCTGCCCTGATGCAGTATCTCTCAATTTCACACTAAGGATATCTGTAATGCGATGAAAAGTTAATACTCAAAATGCTACAAAATTAAAAATAAAGATATCCAAAAAAAACATAATGTGGTAAATATATATATATATATTTATTTATTTATAGATTATGGAGTGGGGTTAAAAAATGGCAGCTAAATTATAATTAAGATTTAGTGCTTGTATGTCCACTATGCTTTAAAAAAAATCAGGAAAAGATATGTTATATCCTCTGAAGTCTTTTTTTCCCACTTCCTAGGTAACTAAATACCTTACTAGCTAAAAAAAAAATGGGAAATTTATAGTTATCTGTACAAAGATATTTATTTACGGTAACAAAGCAACATTCCTTCAAATCTTATCATATACAAATATGAGAGCTATAAAGCTTTGCAGGAGAAAGAGAGATAATCACAGTTAGTACACATGGGGTATTAATATTTTTCAGCTATTTTCTCTCATTTAAGTGTTAAGAAATGGGAAGTGAAAATAGAAATATTTCTCATCTTTAGACACCAAAGATACCTATGTAAATATCAGTAAATGAATTTGTGATGAAATTTATGGAAATCAATTTACCATACGGATGCAGTCCCCTAGAAGGTGAATCACCAGCCTTGATAGACAGTGAGAGAGCCAGGGACTTAGTCATCAAATCCACCTGATGAAAATCCCAATTTTAAACAGACCTCAATCTCTTTAAGAATAAAATAAAGAAAAAAATTGGCATCTAGGGAAAATACAATAGTACGAATTAAAAGATGATCATGTTAAAGACTAAAAAAAAAGTGTATCAGAGAAAAACACTTGCATAATCTAGAACAAATTTTTAGAAATCTACTTGGCATCCTTGAGTAAATTCAATAATCCTGTTAACTATGAAACAACAAAAAATACTGTATAGGGAAAATAGATTGAGAAAAAATAGAATGAGAAATTTCTCTATGTAGAGAAACCTCTAGTTTATATTATCTCAACATTACACATCATACATGTTCAGAATTGTTGGCAAACTAAAACTGATCTCCTTTGAAATAAAAAGATAGATTTTTTTTCAAGTTTTTTGTGATTTGAAAGCAAATGTTTCAAAAACTATGATTAGAGCTAAATTGAGCTTCAACATAGATTCTCTTCTTTATATATGGAGAAATAAATATGAAAAAGATTAACTGACTTGGTCAGATCACACATCTAATAAATGATGAGGCATCAATATGATACAAACTGACTCACTAAATACTATGTTATACTATCTTTCTTCATGAGAAAAAATGTTAAGAAAATATTAGCCACTACTATCACCACCACCACCAAAAAGAACAAAGAGCAGAAAAAGAAAGTTATGAAAGGCTAAATATATCTACTCTAAAATTAATATGAATTAAAATTACTTAATAAAGGGGAGATTATACTATACGACCAAAATCAATAAAGATATATTCTTTCTGTGGAAGAGACAAAAAGTCTGCATAGGGCAGCCCCGGTGGTGCAGCGGTTTAGCGCCGCCTGCAGCCCAGGGTGTGATCCTGGAGACCCGGAATCGAGTCCCACATCAGGCTCCCTGCTTGGAGCCTGCTTCTCCCTCTGTCTGTGTCTCTGCCTCTCTTTGTGTGTGTCTCTATGAATAAATAAATAAAATCTTTAAAAAAAAGTCTGCATAGAAAGACTAAAACTAATAGAAATTGTGTAAAGATCATAAAAATACAGTAAAATATAACAAAGGATAATAAAATGAGTATTAAACAATGTATTAAATGGGATATAGAGGTATAAATCATCATGTATATACTCAGTCAACCAATATTCAGGAAGTGTGTTCAGTACACATGTTTTATATGGCAAAATATATATACATGTCCTTACCATCACCAAAGTAATACTTAGTGAATAGAAAAATAGAAAAACATTTTTATTTATTATGAAAGAAAATTTACGGACATGCTATGAAAGCTATTTCATTTGTTAAGTTTTTTGTAACTGATACTCTTATGTCAATATATGTAAAATAAATGATGCTAGAAATACCAGGAGATATGTTTTTTCTGGAATTTTTATTTTCTCAATAGAAGGTGAATCTGAGTAATATGTTTTTAAAGATACACAGAAAGACAAAAAACATCTTTACCTTTTCTTCACATACCTATTGTCAAAGACATTTATGCAAAAAATAACCATAAGCCATGCATAATTTGTATTTATATTCAGTAAAGAATAACTGGCAGCCACATGCACAACCTCAAATTCAGCTTTTATCATCATTTAGATTAAGATTTCCTTATTTCAAGTTACAATATGTGTTTTCTCTTTCTTGCTATTCTATTTAGATCCTGTGAAAATTATTTATAATAGAATACATTTATTTTTCTGTTGGATTAAAATGCAAGTAAAATATCAAAAACTTATATCAATTATACAGTTTCTTTCTCTTTGGAAAAAGCTTCTTCTGAATTAAAATTTGTTTTCTTTTAAACCCAGAAGCACCAATTCTTTCTGTAGAAGAGCATACAGCATGTATACAAATATGTCTCGACTTTGGGAAAAGAATGGATTATTATTACTGGCATGATGTGTACAAACAGAAAGTAAAATTACATATAATATTTGAAACTCACTGAAAATGTTCCAGTTGCTTGAGCTTTGATTGATTTATAAGCTATACTATTTAAACATGGAAATCTCTTGTGTCATCTGACACATTTCTGTGACCTATTCTAACAGGAATTAGGAGCAACAGTCATTCATCGAAAAATTTGGTAGAAGACTGTTTCCCTCTAGAAAATACAAAGCCCAGATATGCATGAAGGCCAGTCCCAGATGTTGATAGATACTAGACATCAGAGTAGCTCTGAAATTTCTACTGCTCACATTTTTAGGGATTTTGTAGAAACAAGTGTTGGGAAAAGCTTATCATTATTGCATAATTGCACTTCATCTGCAGCATGAGTGGGAAGCCTATCTTATTTACCTAATCTGAAATTCTTCAATTTCCAAACATCATCTGTTAATTATTTTTGTTATTAGCAGGGTCACTGTTGATTTCTTTTATAACTCCGTTAGAACTCTAAGCTAAATAACTCCCTTCAATAAATATCATTTTAACATATTTTGCATTTCCAAAATGAGGTAGTCCAACAGTGGTTTTGAGGGTCTGTAAAATGACCACAGATACTTAACTAGTACGCAAATCATATTCAATGCATCAATTTTAAGGAAGACAAATTTTGATGATGCCATCAAAAAGGCATACTTCAGTGGGCGTAATTCCCAACTCCTCCCACCAGGGTTCCTCCCCACATGGGTGGGGGATGGTGGGATTCTCCAGGTTTCAGGGAAATGCAAAGTGAATTTTCCAAGCTTCGCTATCATTCTTCTAGCCATGCCATTGAGAAACCCAAACATAATTACCTTACATGGCTGGAAAAAGTTCGAGAGAGTCACTTTACCTGTATTTAAAATCCAGATTCTGGGAACAATTATAGCACCAAGTCCATATGACAAGTTATATATACTATTTCCTTGATTTGTATGGGTATGCTTTTCACATGTTAGTATCTCAGAAAATAGGATACACATTGTAATTGATGAAGACTACTATAAATGCTGTAAATAGATTTTCTTCCAGAGAGAATTTCTTTTGTTTCTTTGTTACCTGGGGGCACTACTAACCTGAAACCATTTTAGATTACAATCTTTGTTTATGAATTTTTAGTGTGAATCTTGGAAAGGTTTGTTTTTGCTTTATCTTCAACAACTAATTCCTAGTTCAAGACATACAGAAACATTTTCTGATCCTTTCTTAATGGTACATTTATTTCTTTTTATCTTTACTCTGATTATGTCCAGGTTTATATGTGGCTCTCCTCATAGACTCTCTAAGGCAGTCTTCTTAAGTAATGGAACATATAATAATATGTAACTTTTAACTGATGGAATTTTCATTTAATTCCAGAGATGTTTCCTACATCTTCTACTCTTCCTATACACACTCTCTCTAGGTCACCTCACCAAATCCCATAACTTAAAATTTAAAAATAATACCTATAGATAGAGTTGACAACTATATTTATAGTTCCAATTCAAGAATACTCAAGCACCATACTCACATACTTTTGACTATCTTCTGGACATTTCTACTTTGATATCAGACATCGATTGCTTCCTTTTGCACTTTACCATTCATGCAACAAACTCTAACTCATTTTCAATGTTGAAACTAATGTAGCATGTGTCAACTATACTTCAATAAATTTTCAATGTAAACATCATTTTCTCAGATGAATGTTATCCACCACCTTATACTATAAAGTCATAACATTCTTTATATCCCTTTTAATTGTACTTCATTATAAATTCCATGAAGAGGAGGAACTATGACCATTTTGTTCAGTTTGACCCTAGAACAATATATCTTGCATAGATATTGTCACACACTAAAAAAAAATCTAAATATCAGATCTAAAAAAATATAAGCGGTGTATACTTTTTTTCCAGTCTATAGTCTAATCAAGGGTTGTTAAACAGCAGCCCACTGGACTGCTGGCCTATGGACTATTTGTCTATGGCCCGTAAATTAAAAGTATTTGTGTTTTTTTTTTCATTTTTAAATGTTGTTTAAGAAAAGCAAGGGGAAAAAAAGAATATGTGGCCAAGACCATATGTGGCCTACAAAGCCTATCATCTGGTCCTTTACAGAAAAATTGTGTTGACTTCTCAGCTATGTGTATGATGCCCTCTTGTCCACAACCTGTGCAGTTGTACATGGTTGTTTTGAAAGAAGTAATTACTCTTGGGTCCCCAAAACTTTCAGAACACATGAGTCATACATAGGACTAGCATCTAGGTTGTTTCTTTTGTCTAGATCAAAACAAGAGCAAATAAACAAACCAAACAAACCAAAATCTGAAAGAAGCCATAACAAATCCTCCTAGAAAAAAGAAGAAGAAGAAAAAGCAAAATCATTGGTTTAGTCTAGGTCAGTTCTCAATACTTAAATCCTTAACCTTATTAGTCTGGTTAGTTGTGAGGGATATGTCTATGGTATTCTTCAAAATGAAATAGAAATTCTCCTAACATTCAATGAAAGCACAAGATGGAACTGTTATCTTACTGTTGTCTCCCTACTAGACATTATTATTCTGGAGAAAACAAACCAAAAATAACATCTCAAAAATAAGATTCGTATTTTCTAGCAAATTGCTGTTGTATAGTTGTGATCTTTTTTTTTAAGGTCAGTGAAACTTAGAAATAACAGGTCTGTAGAATTCTTAAATGCAAATAGCAACTTTACAAAGTGCTATAGAGAGCTGTCCCCATGATATATAAGCTGACTATAACTTGAATATATCAAAATCTTATTCTCTTTCTACATGAAGAGACAGTGTGAAACTCCCTAAAAGCCACAGCACAAATTTCATTTTTAAGAAGAAACTAGGATAATGAGAAAATCACTAGGAAAGAAACAAGAGACAGAAAAATCCAGTCAATCTTCTATTCCATCAATACAAAAAAAAAAAAAAAGATATGCAAGAGCTTTGTGCTTTCTCTTTTAAATGAGATTTTTTTTTTAAAAAAAAGGACAACATAGAAAGAATAAAACAGTGTCAGTCTCAATTATTGTCATATGTTTGGGTATATAGAGAAGTTCTATGTGTACTTTGAGGTTGCTGTGACTGGGTTTTATAAAAATGATTTACAAATAGGTTTGCTTCCTCAAGTAAGCTACAAGTATGCCATTTAAATAAGAAATAGAAATAGACCACAGTAAAAGAATTGTATATTATACTTTTCCAACAATCTTAGAATAAAAACACACACATGAACATTTAATCTCTTAATTATAAATGATATAATTATAAAGTTTATTCTAATATATATTGAATGCAAAAAGAGTAAGATTATACAATTACAAATGTTTATAAGGGGTAAACAATGACAGGCCTCTTATAATAGAATAAAAACAGTGTCTAATAAAACAGGTTTTAGTTATGCTACCCACTATTTGTGTCTTAGAATTTAGTAAAATATAATAGTATGATTTTCCCTGTACTCAGTTTTATTTTGAACGACATATAAAAAGGAAGACTATGTCTGTGATCTATAATTTCTTAAATGCTTGTGGGAACTAAACATCTTAGATATTTAAATAAAAGTAAACAATAACTAGATTGGACATTAGGAGAACCAGTTACCTTGTTTACTACCAACCAGCCACGTGACCTAACACAGTGACCCAAAGAAATTACTATTCATGGAGCATTTATTATGTACAGGGTACTTTCAGCTGCCATGAATTTTTACAGTAGCTTTATGAAACAGGAATCATCCCAATATTACAGAAGACACAGATTCATTAAGTACCCAAGGTCAGTCACATTGTAAATAAATGGTAGAGCCATGATTTGAACTGGAGTCTAACTGATAAACTCATATGTTCTTCATATGACTCCATGCCTAAATTTCTCCAGGTCGTATTTTCTATAAAATGTGCATGCTGAGCTATATGGTATGCTTTATTCCTTCTAATTCTATTGACATATATTCTTTCCCTACTATTGTGGGTAGATCTCTTCCTTAAATCTATTCACATCTCTGAGATTGCTTCTTTGTGTCTCTTCACCTCACTAATATTTTTCCATTTATTCTTATATTTAACATTTCTCAATGCTCTTTTCCTGGCTTTCTTTTATTCTAAATATGTGTATCCTATTGCTGTATTTTGGTTATTTTTATTTAAAAGTAACCCATGCACATGGCAATAATCATATAATACAAAATAATATTTTTATCTCAAACTATCATTGCCAAGTATCACTATAACTTGGAATTATATATATACATATGTATGTATGTACATAAATCTATTTGTTCTTAAGAGAAATGACTTCTTTTTCTGGCTAGTACATTTTTAAACATCACATATGGTTTTGATTAGATATAATTCTAATCCTAAAACAGTAAATTTTTCCTTTTTTCTGGAAAGTTTTCTTTATACTGACAAAGCTTATTCCTAAATAATTGTCACCTTATCAAATTCTGTTTTGGGTCATAAATATAAATGTGTCAAGAAAGTAGAAGTCTATATCAGTTTTACTGGACAAAGTTTTATGAAATTATCTACTTAAATTTGTATGATAACACAAAAACCACACTACTGTTGCTGAAACTTCTATCTGGATGTAAGAATGCTTAGGAAGACGAGTCTCAAAAAACAAACAATTCAGCAATCTAACATTTACTGATATACTTTCTAGAAAATATCACTGTGATAGGTCATGACAACATTTTAGTTTTAAATTTCTTGCACATATGTCCCACTTTCCTATAAAATGGTCAAATAAAACATCAATTTGTCAGAACTTAATGGCACTTTACTAAAAAAACAAACAAGCAAACAAGAAAGATTCACAGGTAGGTTTAAGGATGAGGAGATTCTCCTGTATTTTTCAGATAGACCCAATATACACCTGGTTCTTTAAAAGTGGAGATCATTTTTTCACTCTGGTTAGAGAGGAAGATGTGACTACTAAAAAATAGTCAGAAATATGCAGGAGAGTTGACTTTGAGATGCAGGCAGGGGGTATGAGACAAGAAATGCAGGCAGGTTTTAGTAGCTGAAAAATACAAAGCACAGATTTTTCCACTAGGCCTCTATAAGGAACCAGTACTGCCAATACCTTGATTTTAACCCACTGAGACCCCTATCTAACTTCTAAGCTACAGAATTGTAAGATAGAATTGTGTTATTTTTATGTTAAACTTGTGGTAATTTGTTAATGTGCCAATAGAAAACTAATGCAATGTTTTTGAGGTTCATTCATGGAATAAGCATGTGTCAGTAATTTGCTCATTTTTATTGCGGGATGGTATTCCATTTCAGAGTGAAATTGCCAGATGGTTTTCCAAAGTCACTAACCAGCAATGTATGAAAGTTCCCCTTTTCTATATTTTTGTCAACATTTGTTATTGCCTGTTTTTACTTAATAAAGCAATTCTAATTGGTGTGAAATGTCATCTCACTGTGTATCTATTTGTATTTCTTTAATGACTAATAATTTTGGACATCTTTTCATGTGTTTTTTTTAAGGTTTCGTTTATTTATTTATGAAAGACACAAAGAGGGAGAGGCAGAGACACACCAGAGGGACCAGCGGGCTCCTCACAGGAAGGCCAATGCAGATCTCAGTCCCAGGACCCAGGATCATGCCCTGAGCCAAAGGCAGATTCCCAACCACTGAGCCACCCAGGCATCCCTCTTTTCACATGCTTATTAGCTATTTGCATATCTTCTTCAGTATAATGTCTTCATATCTTTTTGCCCTTTTTAAAATATTGGATTCTTTCTTATTTTTAAGTACCAAGAGTTTTGTTGTTATTGTCGTTGCTTTGTAACTTGTGGAGAGAAGTCCTTTATTTGATAAAAATCTTCTGATTTCAAAAACATAATTCTTAAAGTGCAAAAGTTTTAAAATCTAGTCAGATCAACTTCATCTTTTTATTTTATTTTATTTTTTTAGTTTTATGGACCATACTAACAAATCTTTGTCTAACCTAAAGAATCAAAGATTGACTCCTCAAAATGTCATTCACATAGATGAATGAATAAAGAAGATGTATTACTCAGCCTTCAGAAAGGATAACTACCTACCATTTATATTAATCTGGATGGAATTGTAAGATGTTAAGCTCCGTGAAATGTCAGTTGAAGAAAGATAATTATTATATGGTTTCACTTATATGTGGAATATAATAAATAGTGAAAGGAACCATAAGGGAAGGGAGGAAACTGAGTGGCAAAACATTATAAAGGAAGACAAACCATGAAAGACTCCTAACTCTGGGAAACACACAAAGAGTTGCAGAAGGGGAGGTGAGTGGGGGGTTGGTAGGGGGATGCAAACTGGGTGAAAGGCCTTAAGGAGGGCACATGATGAGATGAACATGGCGTGTTATACTATATATTGGCATACTGAATTTAAATAAAATTTTTAAATGCAAAAAAAGCAGATTGGCTCCTATAGTTTCTTTTAGTTTCTGTTTTGTGTCGAACTAATATTTGACAAAACAGGAAAGAATATACACTGGAAAAAGGACAGTCTCTTCAATAAACGGTGCTGGGAAAATTGGACAGCAATGTGCAGAAGAATAAAACTGCACCATTCTCTTACACCAGACACAAAGATAAACTCAAAATGGATGAAAGAGGAGAACACAGCAACACCCTTTTTGAACCTGGCCACAGCAACTTCTTGCAAGATACATCTATGAAGGCAAGGGAAACAAAAGCAAAAATGAACTATTGGGACTTAATCAAGATAAAAAGTTTCTGCACAGCAGAAGAAAGAGTCAACAAAACTAAAAGACAACCTACAGAATGGGAGAAGACATTTGCAAATGACCTATCAGATAAAGGGCTAGTATCCAAGATCTATAAAGAACTTATTAAACTCAACACCAAAGAAACAATCCAATCATGAAATGGGCAAAAGACATGAACAGAAATTTCACAGAGGAAGACAAAGACATGGCCAAAAAGCACATGAGAAAATGCTCCGCATCACTGGCCATCAGGGAAATACAAATCAAAACCACAAAGAGATCCCACCTCACATTAGTGAGAAGGGTGAAAATTAACAAGACAGGAAACCACAAATGTTGGAGTGGATGTGGAGAAAGGGGAACCCTCTTGCACTGTTGGTGGGAATGTGAACTGGTGCAGCCACTCTGGAAAACTGTGTGGAGGTTCCTCAAAGAGTTAAAAATAGAACTACCCTTCAACCCAGCAATTGCACTGCTGGGGATTTACCCCAAAGATACAGATGCAGTGAAACACTAGGACACCTGCACCCCAATGTTTATAGCAACAATGTCCACAATAGCCAAACTGTGGAAGGAGCCTCAGTGTCCTTCGACAGATGAATGGATAAAGAAGATGTGGTCTTTGTATACAATGGAATATTACTCAGCCATCAGAAACAACAAATACCCACCATTTGCTTCGATGTGGTTGGAACTGTAGGGTATTATGCTGAGTGAAATAAGTCAATCGGAGAAGGACAAACATTATATGGTCTCATTCATTTGAGGAATATAAAAATTAGTGAAAGGGAATAAAGAGAAAGGAGAGAAAATGAGTGAAAATATCAGTGAGGGTGACAAAACATGAGAGCCACCTAACTCTGGGAAATGAACAAGGGGTAGTGGAAAGGAAGGTGGGCGGGGAGTTGGGGTGACTAAATGATGGGCACTGAGGGGGGCACTTGGTGGGATGAGTACTGGGTGTTATGCTAAATGTTGGCAAATTGAACTCGAATAAAAAAATTAAAAAATATATATTTAAAAAATCAGAAAATATGAGTTCTTTAATGTTATTAGTTTACAAATTTGCTTTAGCTGCTCTCGGTGTTTTACATTACAAATAAATTTCATGATATTTGTGTTAGTATCTTCAGAAAAGCCTGGTGGAATTTTTATAAGGATTGCATTTAATCTATAGATAATTTATAGGAAAACCACCATGTAAACAATATTTTATCCTCCAGTCCACTGAGTACAAACTGTCTCACTTATCCTTTTAAAAATTGTGGGAAGGTTTTATAATTTTCAGTGTAAAAGTTTTGCATCTCTTTTGTTATATTTATTACTATGCATTTTATACTTTTTGATGCTCTTGTGAATAGAATTGCATTCTTAACTTCATTTGTGTTTATTCATTTTTCATATAGAAATATAATTTGTTTTTATATATTTAATATATAAAATTAAATATAACAATTATATATATACAAATATCCTGTGACACTGATGTACTTATTTATTAATTCTAATAGTTTTCCTGTGGATCTTATATTTCCTACATATATGATCATGTTGTCTATAAATGAAAATGTTTTTCTTTCAAATATGAATACTTTTATTTTTCATGTCTGATTGAAATGGCTAGAATTTAGTTGAGTATAAGACATAACAGCAGACATTCTTGCCTTGATCCAAATTTTAGGTGGAAGGCATTCAGTTTTTTACCATTAAATGTTATATTTGCTATAGGCTTTTCATAGATGCCTTTTATTAAATTAAGGAAATTCCATTCTATTCCAAGTTTGCTAAGAGATTTTAATATTAATGACTGTGGAATTTTGTCAAATCATTTTATTATGCCTATTGAAATGATAATAATTTTGTCTTATTTTTTCTAGATATAGCACATACTACACTAATTATTTTTAAATTATCTTTGGATAACTGTACCTTAGTAGATAAATTTACTTGGAAATTATATCTAATCCTTTTATGTTATTAGATTTGATTTGCTAATATTTTTGAGGATTTGTGTATGTATATATTCATAAGACTATTAGTCTATAGTTACCTTTTTTAAAACATTTTTATATATTATTTGAGAGAGAGGAAGATAGAACATGAGCGAGGTGAGGAGCAGAGAGAGACGCAGACTCCATGCTGAGGACAGAGCACCACCTGGGGCTCCATCTTAGGACTCTGGGATCAGGACCTGAGCCAAAGGCAGATGTTTAACCAAGTGAGCCACCCAGGTGCCCCTGTCGTTATTCTTTCTTGAGATGTGTTTGTCTGGCTTGATGATAGGGTGATAATGGTCTTGTAGAATATGTTGGTAAGTGTTTCATCCTCCTTTTTTTATGGAATAGTTTGTGGAGAATCAATATTATTTAGTCTTTAAACTTTAATACAATTTGCCAGTAAAGCCATTTGGATCTGGACTTTTTATAGGAAGATTTTTAATTACAAGTTTAACTCTTAAATAAATTGTAATAGATCTACTCAGATTTTTTTATTTATTGAGCTAGTTTTCTTAGATTTCTTGGAAACTGGTCCATTTTATCTAAGTTGAATAACTTGTTAACATAAAAGACTTCACAGTACTGTTTTATAATTCCTTAGATTTCAGAGGGTCAATGATAATATCTGCTCCTTTATTTTAAAATTCATGATTGTGTTGTCCCGTTCCCTTTCGACTTTAGTCTGCCTAAAGATTTGTCAATTTTGTTGCTCTTTTCAAAGATGCAGCTTTTGATTATACTGATTCTCATTGCAATTTTTATGCTTTGTATTTCACTAATTTCAGTGCTAATATATTACTTCCTTGTTTCTGCTTAACTGATTTTTTTGTTGTTGTTGCTGATAGAAGCTGAGCATTTGCCCATCGGTGTAGCCAGGAAGTTTTACAAATGGGAAGATCCTGTTATTGAAACCAGTTATAGCTTTTATGGCCACGGTTTTCTATTCAAGAAACTGGAAAAGGAAGGTAAATTTGGGGGAAAAAAAGATAAATTATGCCTAAAAACTATGCTGTCTTGCATACATAATTATTAAGGCCAGTCTCTTCACAGAAAGTGTCTTTAGATGGACAATCACATTGTCAAAAATATGCTGTCTTATTTGGACCCATTATAACAGGTTCATATACATAGTTCTTTTCAGACTTCTTATTTAATGAGTATACAATTATGTGATGATATTAATTATTAAAATATGTCCATAAAAGTTAGCAAAAAGAAATTTTTACTTATTAAAAGTATAAGCTACTTGCAATGTTGCCTGGAAGCAGAGCCAGTTAATACAGGTGGCCTTTTACAACCAATAAACAGACCAAGACAGCAAAAAGTGTGTGTGTGTGTGTGTGTGTGTGTGTGTATGAGTGAATTTGTGTGTGGGGTGGGGTGGTGCTGGTAATGCTTTAGAGTTAGTGAATGCAACAAGCCAAGTAACAAATGTGATTCTCTCTTGGGGTTCTGGACGTATATTTAGTCTTGACATATAAGTAGCACAAGCATCTTTCCTTTAGCTATAACACTGTATTAGGCGCGACAACCTAGTTACTGTTATTTCAATGAAAATTGTTTGAAGACTTTGATACGGTTCTTATGTCATGTAATAGCTCTTGTTGGTTTATTGGTTAAATATGTGGGGCCATTTCAGACTGCTTAGGTTAGCTGGAAAATAAAATCATATTAATGCTCAATTCTCTCTCTCTCCATATGTATACGTATATGATTTTTTAAATTGTATTGTCAATGGTTGATTCATAAACTATGTTATCAATCTTTCAATTTGCTTATTCCAAGCAACGTGCTACTTGGTGAATTCTTGGATTAGTGTAAACCTTTTCCACAAGCTCCTTCCTTGAAACAAAAGGGTCCTCAAAGTATGTTTTATGAAAACATATCATTTTTTAGAATTTTCTTAATTTACTCTCCTTCAAGGCCATATGACATAGTATTAAAGGAATTTTAGTTAATTAAGTTTAAATCACACTTAAATATGGTATATGATGTCTCCAAAAACTGGGAAGAGGTTATTAAACAATGATATGAAAATATTTCCTCCATTTCATCTTTCAAGTTTTTTTTTTTCTTTTAAGTGAAGTATAATTGACTTTCAAGTTTTAAAGATGGCATAAATCTCTGTGATTACTCTAGGGATGAGATTTCGATTCACTTTTTTTTTTAGCAGGGTTAAGGTGTAAGGAATCCACTTATACTTTCTACCAAACTCCCCTTGACCATCTATTTAATAAGGTAGAGTGGGTATTTTTTCCAGTTGCCAAAGAATAACTATAGCAACAAACACAACCACAAGGTAGGTTCCTGGTATTACTGAGTTTATGGTAAGACAGACTCAAGCCACTCATCACTTAATCTTATCATAAGCTCTAATAGACCATATTGTCATTCCAGGTCTTCAAGATTAATTTTAGCACATGAAATCCAGAATCTCTGACAAGTCCATCTATATTTCACTTAATTTTAGATAAAATTTTATTTATCCTAAAATTTTTCCTTTCCCTCATTTGTCTAGTGAGCCTAAAAACCAATTATATAATATATCCAACAGATGTTTATCTTCTACAAAATATTGAATTATTTCCAATTTTTCAGTATGTATTTTTCCTTCCAGATTTGACAATAATTATTCACTGGGAATACAGTTGGCTCTGACTCTTTAGGTCTGGAAATAATAAGAAGTGATGGGGTTAGAGTAAGAAAATAATTGATTTCCCCCTCTCAGCACTCAGATGAGGCAAAAACTGTTCAGGCAAAGCAAAAACCAACAAAAAACCCAAACATTTTAACAATAGCTAAAGATAGGGTACTTTTCTGGCAAAGCAGTAGGGTTTTGTTGTTTGTTTTATAAACTGTATGGATTTATGTGGACAAAGTCCTATGACTACCTTCATACATTATCACCTAAATTCTACAGTTGCCACTCATTTCAGGACCATAACCACTCTTTCATGTAAGAAACCTACTTATAGGGGAACCTGAGTGGCTCAATCGGTTAAGTGGTTAAGTGCTTGCCTCTTGATTTTGGCTAAGGTCATGATCTCAGGGTCTTGAGACTGAGCTCTGCCTAGAGTTTCATGCTTATTGGGGATCTGCTTAAGATTCCCTCTCTCTTTCTCTCTCTCTCTCTCTCTCTGTCTTCTCCCTGCTCTTGCTAACACAAGCACTTTTTCTTTCTCAAATAAATAAATAAATCTTTTTTTTAAAAAAGAAACCTATTGATAAAGTCTTATAATCTGGCAAAATTCAGACTTAAACTGTCTGTTTGTAATTGAACTCACACAATTAGGTTATAAGATAGAAAATGAATTAATATGCAAAGAATGGGCCTAGTCTATGACCTAAGCCAAAAACATAGATAATTGTTCTTTTTATAGTCTTTCTTCAATCCATTTAGTGATACTAGAAGCAATATCTATCTGCAAATAGAATTTTGCATGTCATTCCTACTAATGTAGAACATCAGCTACTTATCTCTTAAGACATTTAGTTTCAGGGGATTTTTTATTTCAGTAGTTTAGAGATGACAATTCATAATTTCCCTCTCATTCTCATGATGCTAGTTTTCCCTTCTTTATTGTAAACTTAATTTTTATTTTATTTTTAGGTCTAAGGAGGCCACACAGCCAGCTTGAGATGCCATTTATTTTCCTGAAATTCTTTTGCATTTAAATAACTAGTACAAAAACGTCCAGGGTTGTTTGTTGTGGAAAAAAAAAATGGATCTAAACCCAGGAAATAATTTTATTTGTTGGGTCAAAATGGAAAACAGGAGAAACTATATGAAGTGGGAAATAGTAACACAAAGTTTGTTCAAGTTCCTCTTTCAAGAATGACAAGCTCATGACATTGCTACTGGTATATCCATTAATAGATGTTTATCACTATGCCACAGAGTCTCACAATTGCTGCAGCCCTTTTAACACATTCTAGAACTTCATTCTGTGCCCTTTTGGTATTTCCTGCTGATTCAGAGTTGAACAGAATCTTTGGATACCTCACATCACCTGATCTTGTGAAATATCTTCAGGACTTTAGCTTTTACAGAGTTCGAGTTCTTCCCATCTATTCTGTGACTCTAAACATGGTTATGAATTCTGTATAGATACATGTGATAAATGTCTAATACATGAATATATACTGAGACTGACATTTGCTGGTTTATATCATTTTCTGATTCTATGCAAGAATCAAGGATCTTAATCATGTCCAAAGATTATCACAGACACTGTGTGGAATAAATGAGCATGTCTGGGACTTTTCTACCTTATTTAACCAATTAGTGTAAATAAAAGTGAAGGTAGTTCCCCTCAGAAGTTAATATTCATGTTACCTGTTTATGATGGCCTCAATTCAAACAGAGTAGTTGAGTAAAAATATGTCACATGTCGCAAAATAACCATGCTCTCTACAGATCAGTTGATGATTTTTAATCGCCCCTTGAAACTTTTCTTAAATATGCTCCATTTAGTAAACTATGCACCTAAAACCTGTAGAATTGTGCTATTTAACCCTTTCACCCAAAAGTACATTCAAGTTGACAAGGATCTGGCTGTTTCCAAAATTATTCCCATTGAGAACAAAGAGTGAGTGTTAGAGATAAGGATGGGACTAGTGGGAGAGAGAGAGAGAGATCATATTTCCATATTTCATAGTTTCCATATTTCAGAACAATTAACTGGATTTCATGTTATGAATGCTGTTGAATACAGCTTTTATAAGTAACAACTGTAAAGATGTTTTTGAAATGTGTAGTCAAACTAGATTGTGCTGAGTATCTTATTTTGAATACAAGCTCAATAGGTAAGTCAAATATTTTTTAAATGGTTCAAATGTTTAATGGTATGATAATTTATCTACTATAATAATGAGACATCTTTAACGTTCTTTGTTATATGCTGTATCTAATCAATCATCTCATTCATCTTAATTTTAATAAGTATTCCTACAAGTAAGTGGTTAAATATTAAATGTCAGTTGAATTTCTAGTCTAATATGCCAGGATTTTCCTAATCCAGCTGGAGGGCTTTTAATTTCTATCTGACAGGTATTACTTATCATGTCAACGAAACAACCAAAAAGGAAAATATCTTTAGATGAGATCTTTGATGATAATATCAGAAGTTCACTCTTAATTCCTAACTATATATCATTTATTACAGCTCTGTAATGAGATATGTATTATTATAATATCAAACATTGGCAAAACTGGGAGAAAACAGGGAATGTTGTTGTTATGTATAGTGAAAATTATAAGCACTGTATTTCATAGAAAATTAGTCCTCAGAATTATGTTTAAAGTATGTCTTATTCCCATGAAGTTGGTATATGTGCCAAAATCAATAAAACCTACATTATTTTCTAAGTAAAGATTTTTTTTTAATTTTTTTATTTATTTATGATAGTCACAGAGAGAGAGAGAGAGAGGGAGAGAGAGAGAGAGAGAGAGAGACAGAGACACAGGCAGAGGGAGGAGCAGGCTCCATGCACCGGGAGCCCGACGTGGGACTCGATCCCAGATCTCCAGGATCGCGCCCTGGGCCAAAGGCAGGCGCCAAACCGCTGCGCCACCCAGGGATCCCAGTAAAGATTTTTTTAGCATTGTATTACTCTGATGACATCATGGGCATCACAAATATTGGTCTTTGCTCCTGGAATGGTAAGAATAAGGATAAAATCCTTAACAAATATCTCTTTTTTGATATACATAAATAGAAAATTTCAATCCTACTCCTGGTTTTTAGACTACCTATAAAGTGCCTATCATAGAGTTTTTCCCATTCCTTTGTTTTATTTTATTCCCTCCATTCTAGTCCATTTCCTTTAACTTTACATTTAAAGAAAACAGACTATTTGCCATTGTGAATTAAAATATAGTGCAATAAGATATTTTTAATATGTTTAAACAGTATTAATTAATCTAGTTATTTATTGAAGTCAGAATAAAATCTACACTGGTCAGTAAAAGTAAATGAACCTTGAATTCTAAGGATAATTTGATCCAATACCTTTCCATAACATGCCCTAGAAAAGATGTGGGATGTGAGTAGTATAATATCTGGTTGTGAGTGTCCAGAGACGTAACTCAGACAGTCATTATATGGAATTGTGCTTTAGAGTCCAATATGGTATAGTGCAAAATAGATACATCATCTTTCTGTTGCTGCCTGCCTGTTTGATCTATGGGAAAACCCATGACTTTATCAAAGTATACATTTCTCAGAGGATGACTTTAACCAAGTTTTTTTTTTTTTCCTTTTTTTTTTCTTTATTGGAGTTCAATTTGCCAACATATAGCATAACACCCAATGCTCATCCCATCAAGTTCCCCCCACCAGTGTCCGTCACCCAGTATTTTTTTAACCAACTATTTTTATACATGGTTATATTATGCCAGATTAGCTTTTCCTTTTTGCCTCAGTTTCATAAAATTTTCCTGTGAAAATGGATTATCTCAGTAAACTATATATAGGTCAAAGATATGTCTAATTAATGCAAGCCAAATAAATCATATGATTTATACATACAGATCTTTGATATAACATCTCAAGATATTGTACATGGCATTTATTTTTCTACACATCACTCCTGTCTATACACATGCAGGTCATTCAGTTGAAAATGAAAAAGCATTATACTTTCCATAGTACCAGAGGAAAAATAAAACACTATTTTATATTTTCTTTGGAATCTCCCTACTAATCTCCCTAAAGCATATATATCTAAGTGAAGCAATTTTCAAGGTGGCTCTGAAGTGGGCTTCAACTGATAGTGGGAAAATATGATCCAAGCAGTGTAGCACCCATATTTGTCACATCTTTCCTGGTACTTCAGCTGAATTTCAACTGTCAGCACCTGCATCTATGTGCATGAGATTTCCCCACTTTACTAGGGAAAGTCATGCGGTCCTCTTAAGAGTACATGTGACAAGTGCAACATGCCAAAAATAAATATTCCCCAACAAACATTCCTCAACCAATGAACCACTGCAGTTGGTGTATAATTATCCCAATTCTCTCAGACCTCTAAAATATGTGCTATGCGTCTCTTCCCAAAGTTTTCCAGAATTATTTTCTAGCGATGATTATGGCAGCTGTTTTAAAGTATGAATCTTATTATTATCCTTTTCCTCTGTGTATCAATTCCACCACCTTCCCACTTATGTTAATCGAACTTCTCAGTATACCACTTGCATCAATATTGGTTTCAGGATCTAATTAGGGGAGAATCCAACTTAGGCAGTTGATATGAGATGAAATAAAGAAGGTGGGGTATACATGGACTATAAAAAACTACAATGTGTGTCTTGTGTTAGAGGTTTTATCACCTCTCAGGTGCATCTCATTGTAGACATGTGGGAAAACATTCCAAATTTCAGAAGATAAACGTGTAACGTAAATTTTTACATAAAATTCCTCGTTTTGTTAGTTTGTTTAGACATTGGCAAGTAATGAAATTTTATTTAAATGTACATGGCTATTAAAAAAAAAAAACATCAAGGGCAGCCCCAGTGGCCCAGTGGTTTAGCATCGCCTTCAGCCTGGGGTGTGATCCTGGAGACCTGGGATCGAGTCCCACGTCGGGCTCCATGCACAGAGCCTGCTTCTCCCTCTGCCTGTTTCTTTCTCTCTCTCTGTCATGAATAAATAAATAAAATCTTAAAAAAGTACATCAAACTAAGTGGCTAAAATGGAGCAAAAATAATCTCTTTTGAATAATGCTCTATCACCACTGATTCTATCTTGTCTAGCTTCAGGGAACTCATTTGCTCTAGGCTACTCTTAAAATTAGTACCTTTGAAATTAAGCTGATAAGTGTAAAGTAGCAGTTTACTTTCCAAATGTTGTATATTTTCTTTCCAAAATCCAAAGCACCCATAAAAAATCTGCCTTTTCCTTAGTGGTAGAAGTTACAAAGTATAATAGATTATCCTTGGATAATTTGGAACCATAATAACTTCATCAATGTGTTTGGTTTCTGAATATCTATGTATTTTCCTCCCATCCCCTCTGGTAAGCATACAACCTATTTTCATCAATGTGTTTGGTTTCTGAATATCTATGTATTTCCCTCCCATCCCCTCTGGTAAGCATACAACCTATTTTCATCAGGTTGGATTCACACAATGCCACCAGTATAGTGGACTAGCGTGGTGTTCTGGAGAATCTTATCATAGTCCAGATGGTTTTGACCAAAAACTAGCCTCCCCAAAATCTCAGTTACAAAAATTTATGTAAAATATGTATACAACATGAGTAAAATCACAGTTCTATCATCAAACATAAAAAATTTTAGACGACTAAATCTTTGCTATAGACAAATTATTTTTGTATACATAACATAAAAATAATTTTTTTTTATGATAGGCACACAGTGAGAGAGAGAGAGGCAGAGACACAGGCAGAGGGAGAAGCAGGCTCCATGCACCGGGAGCCTGACGTGGGATTCGATCCCGGGTCTCCAGGATCGCGCCCTGGGCCAAAGGCAGGCGCTAAACCGCTGCGCCACCCAGGGATCCCTAAAAATAAATTTTTGACATATTTTAAAATAGTTAATTTTCTTTTGTTTAAAATGAGATTTGGGGGAGTTAGTTTTTGTTCAAAACTACCTAGATTTATTTTATGCAAAATTTCAATTCACCACATATCATGATCTAAATTTGTGGTTCAAGGTGATAAAAATTCTATTATTGTGCACACGGGTAGAGTTGTGACAAAATACTTCCATTGCATGGTAAGAAGAACCCTTAGAATAAGAACAGATATTGTAGGAGTTTGATTTTAAACACTATTACATCATTCAGTCAACTTCAGTAGGTGAATAAAAGGAGATAATGCTTTCTTTAAGGGTGAATAAAAATGTGTAAAGTATGAAAACCTGATTCTTAACTGAGAAACTTTTTTTTTTTTTTTTTAAATGGGATGCCTGGCTGTCTCAGTGGTTGAGCATCTGCCTTCAGCTCAGGACATAATCCCAGACTTCAGGGATCAAGTCCCGTATTGGCCTTTCTGCATGGAGCCTGCTTCTCCCTCAGCCTATGTCTCTGCCTCTCTCTCTTTGTGTCTCTCATGAATAAATAAATAACATCTTTTTTTAAAAATAAAGATGTTATTTATTTATTGACACACAGAGAGAGAGAGAGTATAAGCAGGGGGAACAGCAGAGGTAAAGGGAGAAGCAGACTCCCAGTTGAGCAGGGAGCCCAAAGTGGAGCTCAATCCCTGAACCCTGGGATCATGACCTGAACCCAAGGGAGACACTTACCCAACTGAGTTACCGAGGTGCCCGCTGAAAAATCTTCATAGGTATGATATAATACTGTAGCTATATTAGACAATCCCCAACTCAGATCTGGGATCCCAAATAAATACCACCTGTATCAAGAGTCTCTTTGTGTGATGCCTAGGTGGCTCTGTCAGTTAAGCATCGAAATTTTGATTTCAGCTCAGGTCATGATCTCAGGGTGGTGAGTTTGAGCACTGCATGGGAGTTAGCTTGAGATTCTCTCTTTCTCTCTCCCCTTGCTCCTCCCCCTGCCTGTTTTCTCTCTCTCTCTCTAAAATAAGTAAATCTTAAAAACAAAAAGTCTCCTTGTCTAGTCACCCGATTCTCCCTTAAGTTAATTGAAGCCTCTATGCTTTAAATAGGAAGTTGACTGGCACTTTAATTGCAATAGAGTAGTTTGAATTTAGGATTTAATGCCACTGTCAAAGTTTAAGAATGTCAAATTTAAAAATGTCTTTAATACTCTATTGTAAAAGGGTTTCCTAGATACCGGCCTCTTCCTGAAATTTCTTGCTACTCTTGATAAGAGCAAAATTGACTTAATGCTGGTTATGTGTAAGGCACTATTCTGTGTACTTTATATGTTTTAATATACTTACTTTCACAAAAGCCTATGAAAAAGGTAATATCATCAATCTAATTTTATAGATGTGGAAGCTGAGGTATAGAGTTCTTATGGAGTTTGTCTAAGTTTACATAGCTAGGCAGGGACTGAGCTAGAATTTGAACCCAGAGTGACTTTGACCTAAAGCTATGCCAGAATATTGCCTCAGGAAAGCAGCAAGCAGTAACCTCATAAATAGAAAAAGTCTGATGACTGTCTTCCCAAGGCAACTTGCCTCTAGAGAAAATAAATCCTTTCCCAGTAGACCTGTCTTTGTTGCTGCTTGAGATGGAGGTAGTACTCTTCACAGACAAAAAAAAAAAAAAAAAAAAGAAGAAGAAAAAGAGCTTTGTTTCCTGAGACAGAGGCTTCTAGAAAATCCTAGTCCTCTTCACTGGTGTCAGCTTGTTATCCAACCTGACAGGGATAGTGAACATTTAAATATTTTTCTTCTTACTGTTTTTCTTCCTTTATGCACCTTCCAAGGACAGGACCCAATATTAAATCTGGATTTTGCTTTAATACAGTTCAGCGAGTTTGGGTTCTCTATGAAATGTCCCACTTTAATTTCAAAGGAAGAAAAATAAGTTTTAGTTCTACTTTTGGAATGAAAATGTTAGCTCTTAATCAATCTAGCACCATTTTGGTTTTTGGTTTTTTTTGTTTTTTTTTTTACTGTTAGCACTATTGACATCTTGGACTGAGCAATTCTGGGTTTGGGGGGGCTGTTTGGTACATTGCAGGATATTTAGCAGCACCCTGGCCTCCACACACTACATGCCAGTAGCATCCTCCCAGTTATAACAACCAAAAATGTCCTGTAGTTTGCAAAATCACCCCAGTTAACACTTAGACTCTAGCACTTCAAAAATAAAATAAAGATTGATGATGATGGGATCCCTGGGTGGCGCAGCGGTTTGGCGCCTGCCTTTGGCCCAGGGCGCGATCCTGGAGACCCGGGATCGAATCCCACATCGGGCTCCCGGTGCATGGAGCCTGCTTCTCCCTCTGCCTGTGTCTATGCCTTTCTCTCTCTCTGTGACTATCATAAATAATAAAAAAAAAAAAAAGATTGATGATGAGATCAAATTGACTGCAGAGAAGAGTGTTTAATGTGACCATTCTAGGAATTGTTCCTTAGAAAAATAAGTTAATCAATAGGGTAATTTTTTTTCTAAATTATGTTACAATGTTTCTATTTACCTCACCTAGATGTAAGCCAAATACCTAACTTATCCTATATATTTTATATTGATAATTGCACGAAGGCCTATACACTTGCCTTGTGTAGGACTAAGAATCACATAAACAAAATCTAAAGATTTAACTCTGCTCCATGGCATGACATATAGCAGGATAATGAAATAAACTGAGGCTGGGAATGAATGAAATAATGCAGCAAGTTGAGGAGGCATTCTGAATCCAGACAGATCCCAAAAGTCAAGGGTCTTTAAGAGTATCAATTCAAAGTCAAAATGAGCTAAAAGCCACACATCAAGATGGAGTAATAGGTTAAAGCAGTCAAGCTGTCAGGGACTTAAAAGCAACAGTATGTCTAGAGATAAGTTTATACCTCAAGTCAGAGAGGAGCCCTTCCTTCCAAATGCAGACTTTTAGAATCAGACATGGTAATTGATTTCCCAGAGCAGACTATTGCACAGTATGGTCCATTTAATGGATGTCGAAAATTATCAAGGAGAGTTGAAGAGAAGAAATATTTTAATGTATATATTACATTAAAAACAAAAGAAGAATGTGGTGAACATGTATCTCATAGTTAGAGAAGGTTAGAAGAGAAATATGATAGTATTATTTTATTATTTTTATTATTTTTAATTTTTAAATGCTTTTATCTATTTATTCATGAGAGACAGAGAGAGAGAGAGAGAGAGAGAGTGTGTGTGTGTGTGTGTGTGTGTGTGTGTGTGTGAGAGAGAGAGAGAGAGAGAGAGAGGCAGAGACACAGGCAGAGGGAGAAGCAGGCTTCCTGCAAGGAGCCCAATGCAGGACTCAATCCCAGATCCCAGGATCACACCCTGAGCTGAAGGCAGATGCTCAAACACTGAGCCACTCAGTCGTCCCAATAGTATTATTTTAAAATGCACACAATGAGGTCCAAAGAATTTAAATGACCATCTATGTGCTTATAGCTACTAAGAAGAATATAAATCCAATCTCTTAATTTCTCTGGTATCCTTTCCAAAGCATAGTACTTGTTTTAGACTAATAAAACATCTCTGATTTAGTAGTTGGAGAAACACAGGTTTTTGTAGCATATTAAACAAACCACTAGTCACGACTATTCATGACTATTGAGAAGGCAATACATTTTATCACTAAATAAAACTGACAGCAGTATTAGTTACAGTTTTTAAAAATATACTTTTCATAAACATCAGATATTTTGTTTGGCTTACCTAAGAAATACTTACTCCAATTACAATAGCTCTTCTTTGGTACATACAACTGCAGTATCATTTGCACACTTCTATCCTTAGCATCTCTTCAAGCATACTGTATGATAAAATGTATCTTGTACTTTCTGTTTGCATAAAACTTTTAAATACAATATATGGAAATGTTATTGAAAGCGAAACTTTTTAACATAGAAACATATTTTCATGGGGCTCCTGGATGGATCATTCAGTTAAGTATCTCACTCATGGTTTCAGCTCAGGTCATGATCTCATGAGTTATAGGATGAAGCCTCCCATCAGTCTGCATGCTCAGCAGGAGTCTGCTTAAGATTCTCTCTGTCTCCCCTCTAAAATAAATAAATATATATTTTTTTAAAGATATGTCTTCTTGGGACTCCTGGGTGGCTTAGTTGGTTAAGCATCAGATTTAATTTTGACACAGATCATGATTTCAGGGTTGTGGGATCCAGGTCTATGTTGGCTTCACACTCAGTGGGGAGTCTGCTTGAGATTCTCTTACTCTCTCTCTCTCCCCCTCTCTCTGCTCATACTGTTTCTCTCCAATAAATAAATAAATGTTTTCTAAACATGTATTTTCTTAGAATAAAAAAACAGTATTGTATATATATATAATGTATTTCTCCCTAAGTTTCCCTAAAAACATAGAGAAGGAAACTTATGTAAATAAATACATTACATATATAAAATAAATGTATCTCATACAAGGAATACCTGTAGGATAGTGATTTTTTTCTCTGTGTGAGGCATCTCTCTCTTTCTTTTTCTCTTATTAATAAGATTAATCAGATAAATATTAAATTTTCCTTTTTTGATTAAATTTGCTAATCAAGACATTTTGTTAATCTTTGTAATGAATTGATGCAAATATCTCAGTTTACCCTAAATATACTACTTGTAGTCCATTCCCTTGCAGCATTTTGTTCACAGAATACTACTTATAAGACATCACAACTAGGAACTCAAATATATATTTAACAAACTTGCATTCAGCTTCTATAAACTGAGATTTCCGAAAGAGCACACATTTTTAAATGACATATTTGGCCATGGCATAGTGGTTTACAGCCATATAACAGATATTCCCAAGACAGAAATGGCTGTGACTAACTCTCTGGCATTTAGGAAGCAACAAGTCATGACTTTTATTAATACTTTATGGGAGGTTGTGGAAACTGAGAATTGGTGTGTGCTAAATTAAAATAGAACCTTTGATTTGTTAAAATGTATTAAGAAAGAAAAGAAGCTCAAGATCCAAAACACAGAATTACTAAAACTATTAGTAGCTAAGGGGATTAGCAGTCAAGGTAAGTTTATTGTTCAGGATCTTCATCAAAACTTCTTCCCAAGTGTTAAGGATTTGTAGCTGATCTCCACTAGATCTCCAAGACCTAATTCCACCAGGAGGCCTTCAAAATGCTATCTTTTCAAGCAGTCACACTGAATTGTGATATAACACAGAAAAATTATATGCTGTATTTCTACTATGGATTAATTATTATAGAGGGTCTTATGTAGGTCAATGAAAATGTCAACAGTAGAAAAAATATATTACTTGACTACATGTAAAATATATAGCACTAAAATTATTGAAGAGAATTATGAGATTTTTGGTCATAAGAACAAACAATTGTTTTTGTTCTAAATGAATTATCATTTAGAAATCATTTTCAAACGTGGAAATATTTGTACATTTTAAGGTAAAATGTTTATTGTTCATATTATAACTTTGATCAAATTTATTAAATAATTATAACATGACATTTTAACCAATTTTCGTTAAGTTCTTCATTTTTTACATTTTGAAAATAAAAATATCATTTTCTACAGGAAGTCCACTTGAAATATTTTTATACATTATGACTTACACATATATAAAAATGATTGGTTTACTGCCTTTTCTCATCTTATAATTGAATAGAGTAAAATATTCAAATAGTTAAAATACACTATTCAAGAGTTACAATGTAGTCAATATCATTTTACTAAAAATGACGAATTTGTAAAATTAGCATTTTCCCCCAAGTCGATTATGGTGTTATGGAATAAAGTTTTTGCCCTGATGCATCTATATGCATAATCAGTTTCATAATTTGGTCTACATGGCAAAACCAGTTAGGTAAAATTGCTGTGCAATTAAATACATTTTTTAAAAAAGAATAAATCAGGGATAGGTTAGTAGCAATACATCAATGGATTTCTTTACTTTGCAACTTAGTTGTAGTTACTAATAGTATTACCAATAATGAGACAATAAAATATCATGACTTTGCTTAATGTTTTAATTACCCCAAATATTTTTTACTTCCCACAGATAATTCCAGTACTTTATTTATTAACTTGAATACTGAGAATCACCTCAGGAAATAGTTAACATTTTAAATGTAGTTAAATCTCTAAAATGTTGATGTTGGAATTACAATATTTTCTAAGGAAAGTTGTTAATAGAGAATCATGCTAATTTGAAATTTGCAGCTAAAGCTTCTTGTTATAACATTAAGCCCTTTCCAAACAATCCAATCTAAAAGCACCTCTGTCACATTCTGTCCTGCATACTAGTTTTTATTAATGGCACTTTACCACCATCTGCTTTATTTATATATAGACACAGATATAGATAGATAGATAGATAGATAGATAGATAGATAGATGTGGGTATAGATATCGCCCATTATTAGAATTTAAGCTTCAAAATCAGATGACTTATGTGTTTTATTTGACACTGTATTTTCAAAAACAGTATTTGGAATGGTACTATCAATAAATATTTCCTGAGTGGATTAATGCAAGAAAAGTCAAATCAATAAATAAATGAAAGATTCCTGGCTGCTACTCAGCCTAGAGTATGCTCTATCCATGTATTGCCAATGGCAAGATTTCATTCTTTTCGATGACTGAGTAATATTCCATTGTGTACATATACCATGTCTTTATCCATTCATCAGTCGATGAACATTTGGGCTTTCCATTATTTGCCTATTGTTGATAATGCTGCTATAAACATAAGGGTCCATGTATCCCTTTTAGTTAGTATTTTTGTATCCTTTGAGTAAATACTTAGTCGTGCATTTGCTGGATCACAGAGTAGTTCTTTTTTTAACTTTCTGAGGAACCTCTATATTATTTTGCAGAGTGGCTACAGAAGTTTGCATTCCCAACAACAGTGCAAGACGGTTCCTCTTTCTCCATATGTTCACCAACTTCACTGTTATTTCTTGTGTTGTTGGTTTTACCCATTCTGAGGGGCTTGAGGTGCTCCATAGAATTTTAACATTTGAAAAGCAGCTTAATCCCATATTCATCTTGAAATGTAGAGCTTTTGATGGAACCCTCTTACATTTGGAAATAAAAGCATGGTGCTAGGAAATCTCTGGTATCAGGAAAAAGTCCTATTTCTTTTGCTGTACCACACAGAAATGTATAATTGCTGTTTATTAAAGATGTCCAAATGCCAGAAATTGATCTATCAATAAAGATATAAGAGGTTGTAGCTGTGGGCAGAACAAAATATGTTTCTTCTGGCTCACTTTGCTGTAGCAGGGCTTAAAACATCATTATAAATTTGAGCTAATAGTAATATCCTTAGCATAGGTAATTTGGGGTTGATATTTGAAATCTCTACCCTCCAAGAGTCTTCTCTCTTCTTCCCTCCTGTTTTTTTTTTCCCTCCCCTCTCATGTTCTCTCTCTTTTGTCTTAGAAGGAAGCATCCCTCACAATGAACTCTACTTTCTGAGGCCAAAGAAATAAGTGGCTTTGTTCACACTTGCGATCACTAGACCATCTGGTGGTAGCGCCACTTCAGCTACTCTGAAGAGTGTTTTTCCCACCCTCTAGATATGGGAAAGTATTAATTTTTAGGTTTTTAGTAATGTATTGGTTTATAGGAGAGAAGATGCCTCTCCTGTCTGGCCAACAAACATTCTTTGCATTTTGGTTTTTGTTTATTGGTTTTGTTTTGTTGTCAGTATTTTTATGTCCTTTAATTATTTTGTTATTCCCATTAGATCCTTATAGTATTATTCTTTTAAGACGTTCTCAAAAAATTTATTAAATAAAAAAAATCTTCCTTAAAATTCTATTAAATTCAGGTTTGAAAATATAAATGAAAGTCAATTTTTAAAATATTTGGTAGACGTCATTATATTAAAGAGTAAAAGTGTTTTAGGTGCACCTTGAAATACACAATTAATGTAAGAGAAGCCAAGGATTCAAACTCATTTCACATTAAAATCTCATTATCGGGATCCCTGGGTGGCACAGCGGTTTGGTGCCTCCCTTTGGCCCAGGGCGCGATCCTGGACACCCGGGATCGAATCCCACATCGGGTTCGAATCCCACATCGGGCTCCTGGTGCATGGAGCATGCTTCTCCCTCTGCCTGTGTCTCTGCCTCTCTCTCTCTCTGTGTGACTATCATAAATAAATAAATTTAAAAAAATTAAAAAAAATTAAAAAATCTCATTATCTCTACTGTATCTATATTTTATAGCCAGTGTTTTTATTAATCTCCTATCTTTTCCTTTTGTGGGATAAAATGAATTTAGCGACTATGGTTTCTTCAAATTCATCAAAAAGAAAATTAAGTTCTGTCAATGATAAGTCTATATTTTAATCTTAATCTTTAAGTAAGGGTTACATTGCACCTAATAGCAATTTTTACTAAGAAATCATATTATTATTTTTGAAAACTTCATGTTTATAAAGTACTTAGTTGAGAGAGAATCACTCCTTTACTCAATGTAGGCAGTTTTGAATTTAATTTTCTGATTTGACCTAAAACTGATGACTTAACTCTTATCCACAGCGCTTCTTCTTCCCTCTGTGGAAGTGTAATAAACTGTACTCTTTCATGGACTCTCTTGATTGAAAAAGAAAAAAAAAAACAGACTATGGGTCCTTACATTTTTCAGTGTTTCTATTAAATTTATATCTTAAGGTTAATAAATTTCACAAAATTGCCAATGTATTTTAGGAAGTCAGTTTAAGTTCATATATTTTCTATGGAAACCCAATATGTTTTATAATAAATTTTAACAGATTCTGGAGTAGATATGACCAATTTATCTCCTAGAATTTTGCCTAGAAAACTAATTATACTGCTTCCTCTCAATTTAGTGAATTATCACACTGTTATTAGGCAAACAAGTTGGCCTGTTAGAGTTTCACTGAACCATGCTGATAAATGACTAATAGTCAATGTTTTCTAAGGTATTATAAACATATTTTTCTACCCCTGTTTACTCAAGTATAATAAATACAAGAATAGCCTCCACATGAGAAAGACAGATAAAGCATGGAGACTTGCCAGCTATTAGTTGCCTTGCCAAAACAAGATAGCATCATATTCAATAATTCTTACAAAAACTGTTTTTACTCATGGCAAAATATTCCCATGGGACTCCTCTTGAGGAGTTATGCAGTCTTTAAAAATAAGTAATGAAATTATAGAGTTCATGGAAGAAAATTGTTCTCTCTCCCACGTTCATCTATTCTACTGTATCTGAACTTGAAACATCCTTGTATTTTGTTTTTAGTGCAACATTTCACCCTTAACAGAAATAGGCATTAGAAAAACATGCATACCCTACCATGGGTTTATGGTATAATAGTTAAAACAAACTCCCTTATGCCCCTATTTGAAATGGTGTATTTGGGGTGTACTGAAAGTATTCACACTGAGAACAAAGCACCATAGTTCAATTCGGAGTAGAGAAAATTAATGCCTTTTCAGCGTTGAAAACAGTTGAGAAAATAGGAAGTCTTACTCACTTTTTGTGAGAGTGTAATTCTTCAGCTTATTGAGAGGACAATTTAGCAGTAACTATTGAAATTAAAAATAAATATTCTGTAGTAATCTAATTTCAGAAATAGTATCGCTCCGTGCCAAGATATTTGTATAAAGATTCTTATGGTAGCAGCAATTGTAATTATTATATATAAAATAAGCATAAATAATATGAATATCCATCAGAAGCACCATAGTTAAATATATTACATGGAATACTAAGCAGCCATGAAAAACAAACAAACAAACAAACAAACAAACTAAGCAGCCACTAAAAAGATCTATTAGGTCTCTGTGTCCTGATATGGAGAAACTATTACTATTTTTGTTTTCTTTTTTTGATATGGAGAAATTAGTAACATGTTCCCTTAATTAAATACAAGTTGTGTTATATTTAATTATATTTAATAAACATGTATAGTGCCTTCTAAATGTCACATACTGTCCTAAGTGTTTTATAAATATTAACATTTGGTAATTTTTAGCAACAACATTGTGAAGTAGGACTGTTATTATTTATCCATTTTCCAGAGGATGGAACTGAGGTATGGAGAGGTTAAGTGTGATTTGCCCACTTTAACACTACAAGTAAGCAAGAAAATTTATATTTAAACCCAGAGGTGAAAGAGCAATGGGGCATATAGATACTGGATGATACCACACAATTGCCTCCTGGATCAAGAAAATAAGTGGATTGTTTTTATAATTATAAAGTTCCCTCAAAGAAAACTGTAGAAATGAAAATGATAAAGCACTTCTCATTTACATCCTCCAGTCTTGGGAAATTTCAAAGTTCAGTATATAGATTTAAATGCCAAGTTCTCTTTAAGATTAAAATAACAACACCACAAAATGTGCCTGAAATAGTTTGCCACTATTAGTCTTATTATCTTTCTTAATCCTGCAGGCAGATGTACTGTGTACTCTTAATTAACTAAAAATAAATCTCTTCAGAACTTTACATTAAAGTGACTTCTGACAAAGTTTGCTGACCTTAATCAGAAATCCAACTACATTGTAACCAGAGATAAATGCCTGCTTAAAATCCACTCTTGTACTAACTAATTCAGATTCTACCTAAGAATTATGTATATAAATTGGAAGGAAATCATATTTTCGCACGCTTAATTACTTATTTTTTCAGCTGTATAGAAATTTAGTTGACACAATTGTAGTGTATTTTAAATATATATAGCTTGATGATTTCATATGCATATACATTGTGAAAAGGATTCCCACAAGCAACATAAAATATCCATTATCTCAGTTACTTTTGTGTGTGTGTGTATGTGTGTGTGTGTGTGTGTGTGTGTGTGTGTGTGTGTAAGACTGGATATGATCTACTCTCAGCATATTTCTACTATACACTACAGTATTATTAACTGTAGTCACCATGGAACATTTAATCTTCAAATTCTATTCATTTTATAACTAACAATGTGTATCCTTTCACCAATCTCTCCCCATTCCCCCACCCCTAGTCCCTGGCAACTACCATTTCTCTATTTTTATGAGTCTTAATTAATTTTATTTTTTATGATTCTATAAACAAGGAAAATATATATGTAGTTATATCACATTGTCTTTATCCATATCCTTTCATTTGTTTCCACACTTGAGATATTGCAAATAATGCTGCAATTAAAATGGGCATACATACAGATACCTCTCTCAAGATACTTATTTTGTTTCCTCTGGATATAAACTCAGAAATGGTATTGCTGGATCATACATTACTTCTGTTACTAACTTTTTGAGGAATCTGTACATTATTTCCATAAAGTACAGATTCCTCAGTGTCACAGTGACAATTTACATTCTCATCAACAGTATACAAGGGTTCTTTATTTGTCTACATCTTCACTGACATTTGTTAACTTTTGCCTTTTTTTTTAAGATTTATTTATTTATTTATGATAGACACAGAGAGTGAGAGAGAGGCAGAGACACAGGCAGAGGAAGAAGCAGGCTCCATGCAGGGAGCCCGATGTGGGACTCGATCCTGGGACTCCAGGATCACACCCTGGGCTAAAGGCAGGCGCCAGACCGCTGAACCACCCAGGGATCCCCAACTTTTGCCTTTTTCATAATACATAACCTAACAAGTAGGAGGCAATATCTCATTGTGCTTTTGATGTGCATTCCCTTACAATTAATGATTGTAAGCAATCTTTTCATATACATATTGACCATTTGTATGTGTTCTTTGAGAAAATGTCTATTTGGGTTCTTGGCCCATTTTTAAAATGAGTTATTTGGGGATGCATGGGTGGCTCAGCAGTTGAGCATTTGCCTTTGGCTCAGGGCGTGATCCCAGGGTTCTGGGATCAAGTCCCACACTGGGCTCCCTGAGGGAGGCCTACTTATCCCTCTGCCTATGTCTCTCTCATGAATAAATAAATAAATGAATAGTCATTTGTTTTTGCTATTGAATAGCACAAGCACTTTATATATTTTGGATATTCACCTCTTATCAGATATATAGTTTGCAAATATTTTCTCTCATTCCATATGTAGTTTTGTTGTTGTTGTTGTTGTTGTTGTTGTTGATGGGTTCTTTTGACATGCAGAGCTTTTTAGTTTGATGTAGTCCCACTTGCTTATTTTTGCTCCTACTGCCTTTTTGTTGCCAAATCCAAAAAATTGCCAAAACTAATGTCAAGAAATTTTCTCTATATTTTCATCTAGGATTTCTAAATTTCAAAGTGTGCGTTTTTTATTTAATTCCTTTTGACTTTTGGGTATGGTATAAAACAGGAGGTTCAATTACACTCTTTTGAATGTGGCAATCCAACTTTCCCAATATTATTTATTGAAGAAGCTATCCTTTCCCTATTGTGTATTCAATGTGTATTTTGGAAATAGCTGAATATATATCATGAGTGTATCTCTGCACTTCCTATTCTGTTCTATTGGTCTATATCTCTGTTTTGATGCCAATACCATCCCGTTTTGGTTACTATAGCTTTGCAATAGACTTTAAATCAGGAAGAGTGATGCCTCCACCTTTGCTTTTCTTGCTCAAGATTGCTTTAGCTTTTTGTTATCTTTCATGGTTGCATGGCATTAATTCTTTTTTCTAATTCTGAGAAAAATTCCATTGGAATTTTGATAGAGATTGCATTGAATCTACAAATCACTTTAGTATGAACATTTAAAAAAGTATTAATTCTTTCAATCCATGAGTACAGGATATCTTTCCATTTATTTGTGTCTTCTTCAATTTCTTTCATCAATGTTTTATCTTACTGGTATTCAGATCATTTCTGCAGGACAGCTTTGCCAGGTAATGTATTCTTGGTTAGTGGGGTTTTTTTGTTTGCTGTTGCTGTTGTTTTCCTTTCAGTAAAACACTAAGGCCCCCCATTCTATCCTGGACTACAAAGTATCTGCTGAAAATTCTGATAATAGCCTCTTAAGGCTCTTTTTTTCTGAGAGTATTTTTTTTCTTGATATGTTTAAAATTCTTCCTTTGTCTTTGATTTTAAACAGTTTAATTAAAATGGGAGCCACAGAAGATCTCTTTGAACTGAAACTGTTTAGGAACCTATGAGCTTCATGAACCTGGATGCTCAAATCTCTTTAGCAGTGGAAACTTCTGAGCCATTAGTTCTATAAATAAGCTTTCTACACTTTTTCATCTTCTCTTGGTATATTAAGAGTACAAAAGTTGTTCCATTTGGTAGTATCCCATATTTCATGTAGGCTTTCTTTACTATTTTTATTCTTTTTTCTTTGTTCTTCAAGTCTGAATAAATTAAAATGACATGTTTTCAAGTTCATGTGTTTCTTCTGCTGCTTGATTAGGTCTGATATTGATTCTGTCCATCTAGTGATTTTTTTTCTCCTCCCTCTATTCCATTTATTATATTCTTCAGCCCCAGAATTTTTGTTTGATCCTTTTTTAGTTTTCATTTCTTTCTTGCTATTATTTTCTTCTATATCTCTGTTAGACTCACTTTGTTCATGTATCATTTTCCTAATTCTATTGAACTGTCTTTATTCTCTTGCAGCTGGATAAATATCCTTAAAATAATTATTTTGAATTATTTGCCAAATGATTTGTAGATATCCATTTCTTTGAGGTCAGTTACTGGAAAATTATCGTGTTCCTGTGGTCGTGTCACGTTTCCTCTATTTGTCAGGTTCCTTGATGCTTTGTATTGTTATCTTCACATTTGAAAAAGCAGTCACCTCCTCCACTTTTTACTGGCTGGTTTTAGGAGAGAAAAGCCTTCTGTCAGTGCTGTTGGAGATTTTGTCTCAAATTTTCATTTGTTTCTTTGGATTTTTTTGATATTTCATTTTGTTTTATGGATATGACTATTGCATATTTCTTGTTCTCTCTTAATGGAGGTATTTTTTTAAGATAGTATGCATTGTCTTGATCCTACAAAACAAGGCTGGTTCTGGCAGCCCCCCATTTACTTTGCCCAGTGTGATTCTGAGAGCTCAAGCTTTGTGCTTGCATTCAATCCTGCAGAGCAAGACTGGTGTTCCAGGCATACTCACTAGCTATCTGCAAGGTTCACATTCACTACCCTCAAGGACATTTAGAGGGAGCCAGGTATGGAATTGGGAGCATTTGAGTGAGGCATCTGCAATGTTCGGGGTGACCATGGACCAGATGACAAGAATCGACATGTGATGTGTCCTCTGTGGTTTGTAGACAGGCCTCCTGATAGAGTCTGTGAATGGGTAGAGGATGGCATCCCTTTATCATGTTCCAAACCCTGGCTGCTATTCTCCAAGTTCCTTCCTGCCCTTCAGTCATGCAGCTCACCTCAGTATTCTGGATGGGATAGGAAAGATGTGGGCTTCTTTGACAGGCTCATACACAGCTTGAGAAGCTGGATGCCCACTTAACATGCTCTAATTTCCACTTGTGAATAACACTATGGGTCAAGGGGGAGCAGGTCTCTCTTGGCATTGAACTTGTGATAACTTGGGGAAAGGATGGTGTGAGTAAGGTGAAACTGTTCATCTTACTCTCTTCAATGCATTTAATCTTGACTTATTTTTTCCTCCAACAGTGTACCAGAATTTTTCTGCTGAACTACCAAACTTTCATAAAGGTACTCTTGTCCATGAGTGATTGCTAAAATCACATTTTGCTGGTAATATGATAGAAAACTCTTATTTCACCTCTTTGCTGATATCATTTAGTCTTAATTCTTGATTAATGATTTCTAGCTGAATGTGAAAATAATTGTTATTTACAATTTATTGACTCATATAAGTATGTATCTTACTATTCTTGGAATAAAGGCTGAGAGTTTAGCAAATAAAAATACCAATGTCCAGCTCAATTTATTTTTATTTATTTATTTTTAAAGATTTTATTAATTAAGTCATGATAGACATAGAGAGAGATAGAGAGGCAGAGACACAGGCAGAGGGAGAAGCAGGCTCCATGAGAGAAGCCCCACGCGGGACTCGATCCTGGGACTCCAGGATCACGCCTTGGGCCAAAGGCAGGCACTAAACTGCTGAGCCACCCAGGGCTCAATTTAAAGATCATATAATCTCAGCTCAATTTAAAGATCATATAATCAATAGCTATTTTTGTTAACGTAACAAACAGAGTATTGGAACATACTTATATTTTTAAAAAGACTTTCTTTGAGTGGTCCTGGGTGGCTCAGTCAGTTAAGTGTCTGCCTTTGGCTCAAGTCATGATCCCAGGGTCCTGAGATCGAGCCCCCTCATCAAGCTCCCTACTTGGCCTCTGCCTCTCTCTCCCTCTTCCTCTGCCTCCTGCTCAAGGTCTCTCTCTCACTGACTATTTCAAATAAATAAATAAATAAAATCTTAAAAATAAAAAAAAAACTTTGTTATCTGAAACTCAAATTTAATTGAGTATCTTACATTTGATTGTAATTTTATAAAATGTCTTTATATAAATATAAATATCTTAAATATTTCTATATTTTCATTTTTAAAAATGTCCCCTTCTATACAGACCTAAATGTAGACACACACACACATGCATATAAATATACATGTACACAGACATATTGGGTTATAGATTTTTCTGTCTTATGTAGAATCAACGAGAAAAGAAATAGCACATTTACCCAAAGCATAAATTGGGAAGTTAGCTCAGCACACTTTATATTGCAGCTGACAACCAGAAGATGTGACTTATCTTTACATGCAGGAATCAAATATGCCAAATGTCCTATGCTGCTTCCAAGTATGCCAGATGTCTTATGCTGCTTAATATATGTCCTACTCTCATATTTTTCAGTTAATTAAAAAGCTATGCTAAATGTAATACCTCAGAATGATTCCTAGGCTACAGACATGTTCAAGGATATACTGGTATGCTGACAAATACCTTAAATTTCATGTAATCTACAAATACAGTTCTATCCAAATGATCCCACTGGTATTCTACTGAGGATTTTATAGCCTTCCAAATAAAATACAATCTATGTCACTTTAATTCTTAAAATCTCAAGATTTAAAATCTGAAATCAATATTCTAAATGACATAGAATTTACAATGTGATCATTTGTAATTTTATATAATTGTAGTTTTGTACATATGCTTCAATAAGAATAATGATAAGTAATATTGAGTTAATATTAAAAGAACTTATATATTATATGTCTTATATTTTATAACAGGCAGTTACCAACATAGGCACTTATTCCTGGACACCAGCTTTTGTACTCATACTCCTTTGCATGAGGAGCATGTTGCCCCTCTACCTCTCAGACCTATAGAAATCATAAAAAATGTTTATCCACATGAATATATTGTTTTTATTGTTAAAAGTAGCATATAGCTGGCTTTTTATGTAAGATTAAGAGTTTAAATTGGCTATTCTAAAACATTCCAGGGCACCTGGGTGGGTCAGTGGTTGAGTGCCTGCCTTTGGCTCAAGTCGTGATTCTGGAATCCCAGCATCGAGTCCCACATCAGGCTCCCTGAGGGAAGCCTACTTCTCCCTCTACCTATGACTCTGCCTCTCTCTGTGTGTCTCTCATGAATAAAATCTTTAAAAAAAATTTAAAAATAAAACTTTCCTTAGACTTTTTGGTAGCTCAACTTTATGGTGGCTTATAATTAAAAGATTTACTCATCAAATTGACTAAATCAGTGTTGGGTTTTATAAAGTAAAAGTAGGAAATAACAACTTGAGTTAATTATTAGATTGATGCTTTCCTGAGGTATTATTATGATGAAAATAACATTTAATTATACATAATACAAAACAAAAGATCTTCCAGGCTCAAATTGATGAACAGTTATGGGTAGAACTTTGAGACTCAATGACGACTGTTCAATATTCCTAGAATAACCTCAATTTATTCCCCACTTCCTTCTTCCTTTCTTTCCTTACATTTAAAAAAGGTCTCTCCTGATAATCAGTGCTGTCTTTCTGGCCACCTCAGTTGGTAAGCAAGTATGATATTCTACTCAAGAATTTTTCTTTCACAGACCTTGTCATTATTCTAGGATGTCCACCCTCACTGGATCTCACCTAAATGGTATGAGAGAGTATCTGCATTCCAAATACTGCCAGGTTAAAAAAAAATTGAACACACTCTTCTATTCCTATCAGAAGATTACCAATTACCTAATACCACATGGCCCACTTGGTCTTCTTGATTCTCTATATATGTCCTAGCCTTAATCTAGATCATCATATGTACTTATCCTTGTATACTTTGAGGCCCTTAATACTCCTTTTATTGATCCACTCTTTAGTATTTTGTCAGATTCTATAATAAAGGATGTTTTAAGGATCAATACTTTGAAACATGTTAGATCTGTGGTAAGGATATTAGGGAGGACAGTATCCAAACACCAAAAGTTAAATATTTATTTTTTGAGGTGGAGAGTTAGGTCCAGGGGTAGAATTTCTGAGCAGTTGTTCTGATTGCTTATCTTCTGAATACCCTTAATAAAATAAATTTATTTTTATCCTTCACATCAATTCTTAAATTTAATAGCTTCTATGTTTGAATCTTATATATTTATTTATTATTTTTAAATAAGCATACTCATTGAAAAGCAAAGTGAAGAAAGAGGATTTCTGTGCTTTTTCCTTATGTGAACTTTGTAGAAATCCAATTTTGTTGGAAAAATGCAGAATAAGTCATTCTCTAACAAAGGACATCCCAAGTGCCAGTGCTCCCAGTGTTCTTCATCCAACTGAACTCCAATATTGAAGATCAAGACAAGTGGAGTCGATTACTTTCTAATAGCAGTAGTCCCTATTTGACCCTGCTGTCAAACTAGTGGGCAGTCTTAATAGTTTTTTAATTATATCTTAGGTTTGTGGCAGTTGTCAAGCTACAATAACTGCTCCAAGTTTACTGTTTGGATATTCCCTCCCCTGCCATTTCTTAACATATATATATAATTTATTTCTCCTGTACATGCTTTGCCAATTAGTAGACAGCACGATAATGTAGGTTCCAAACCAGTCATAGGATTTTTTTTCTTTTGGCGGATTTCAGGAAAGTAAAAACACATAAAACCATATTTAACAATATCTAAAAGAGTTATCTTTAAAGCATAGAATATATTTTTGAGTAAAACTTAGCTTACTAATGGAAGAATATAATTATACTTATAATTATATGAGGCAGGATGCACTGGTGTTTAAAACCTCCACACCCATAGAGATCACATGGATTCTCCATATAAACTTGTCCATTTAGATGAAGGAATGCCATATAATTCTCCAAAAAATAATGTCAGAATAGTTTAAACTGTGAATAACCATAAGCTACTTGATATTTTAAAGAATTAGAAGTATAAATGTAACATAATTAACATTTTTTAACATTTTCCAAACTTGAATATTCCTGATGGAATATATCCATTCCTGATGGATATAAGTACCTACAGGAGGATGCTATAATTATCTTCACATTAATAAAAAATGGGAAAACATAATTATTGCATTGGTTAGTCTTAATGTAAAATAAGAATAAAGACATCCCTATTGCATAGATTGCATTCTTCTTTGGAATTGCTTGTTAACAACATAGTAATGTATTTTAAAAAATATTTTATTTATTTATTCATGAGAGACACAGAGAGAGAGGCAGAGATGTAGGCAGAGGGAAAAGTAGGTGCTCTGCTGGGAGCCTAATGCAGAACTCGATTCCAGGACCCTGGGGTTATGCCCTAAGCCAAGGGCAGATACTCAACCACTGAGCCACCCAGGTGCCCCCATGATAATGTATTAAAATGAAGTGATATAATACTGCAAATAGTTATCACAAAATAAAAATTAGGTCTGTTTCCAATTAAACATCAGTACTCCCAGAATACTCTTCAAAGATGTATGTCTGTCCTAATGATAAAGTGCAGATGTTGCTTTTCTATAGAAGATAGATTGAAACTTAAGTCACTATTTCTAATGCTGTTTTCTCCTTTCCTGATTATATTTTAAGATCTATATTATCTCTACAAAACTGACACAATTCAAATTGCCTTTCTTTTATATTCTATTATTGAATATCTGAGTGAATTAAGAGTTATGTCCAGGATTCAAGGAGAACTATCATGTATAGAAAACAAAGTGTAATAACTATCAGGAACTAGTGAGGAAACTAGCTAAAACAAGGACATAGATTAGAAAGTATTTCATTTAGCTAAATAGTTATTCTACCACAAACATAAAATCCAAACCAGCCTTGGAGAGTAGGCATTTGTTCTTATTCACATAAGGTTCTGAATGAAGGATAATATTAACAATTTGAAAGAATGTTGTCCATTATTTTGGGTGATTCTAGGACCTAATGGTTGATCACACCTCTTCCAGGAAATCCAAACTAGTTGAATAAAACTTTAGACAAATCATAGGAAACAGGGACCAGTATTGCTACTGTACATGTATTGAGTCACAAAACTGTAACAAAGCTGGAGGTTTATAAACATCGAATTAACATTTTAACAACCATTAATCAAATCTTTCTGGAAAAAAAAAACGGAGGGGAGCTGCAAATTGCAAAGTGGCAAACTTTGCTTACATGATGATTTTTTTTGGAACCAGAAATGGCACTCCATGAATGCAAGCTTGTTAAAGCACTTGTATGAAATTTCTCTAATTTCTAATCAAATTAACTCAATGCATGGTTTAAAAATCTAATAAATACAGAAGGAAATCTGATCAAAATAAAAAGAAAATTAAAAGCAAATAGTATTAGTTGTTGTTCCTACTTCTGAGTCACATTCAGCATAAGACTCATTTAGTTTTACACATGCATATGGGACAGAGAAGGTTACAGGGATATTTAGTAAATAACTTCTATACAGTAATCAGATGATTTGGGAAATTTAATGAATACCCTTACTTTACTGAGGGCAAATTGTAGAGGCAAATATTGTCATTTTATTACATGCTATTTTACAGAATTTCCACTGGGATTTAGAATAACTGTTCCTGGATCATTCAGGAGTTGATCTTGAAACTAGTCTTAAATGATGCTTCCTCATACTAGTTTTACACATGTAATATACAATACTTAATTATATATTATATTTTTAGTATTTTATGGTTTATAATAATAGATAAAAATATATCATATCCAAACATGTAGCAAGGGACAGATGCCAAGGGTAATTTAAATAGAGGTTGAAGCTGCAGTTTGATTCATAATCTTTTCTGTTCCTAATAGTCTGCATATGGTTATATGCAGTCTATATACAGTCTGTATACAGATATAGCATAAAGACGACAGCTGCATCTTAATTAGACTTTTTGTTTTAGCATTTGGTATTGAAGATTATATGTTCTCACAAGAAATTATCATTGAAATGAATGGCAATCTATAATTAGGTAAAATGACCCCAGTTTAAAATTCAAAAGGCCAAAAGAGACAAATTTAGTATCAGTAGCAGTAAAATAAAATTATCAAATATATGATTGTCTATGTTGTGCAACTCACATTGAAATATAGGATTTAAATTTCAATAGACAAATTTGCTCTGTATTGACCTTGAAACAAGTTTGTGATGTGGGAAACATAAAATTATGGTTTTTCCCTTATACTAAATATATCCCTTATATAGTCAGAGTGAATTATTGTAATCTTTTCAGAGTGAATTATTGTAATCTTCTCTTTATAACATTTTTATTATTTGAGAAATAGCTTATGTTATTTGAGAAGGTGAAAAAAAATTGTGTGACAGTGCCTGTTTCTCTTCCAGTAAACGACTGCAGCAAGTAAATAGGAAAGAAAGGTCAAAAGTTTTTATCACTACATTTCAATATGATTTTCCCCTAAATATTAGATGGTTACATTATTATCTAGAGGTTTTGCATGCTTTCAAATTCAAGAAAATAGAGAGAAAGGAAGAAAAGTTTGAAAAATGAGAAAAAAAATTAGTCAAATTAGGGGGTGAATGGGTGACGGGCACTGAGGGGGACACTTGACGGGATGAGCACTGGGTGTTATTCTGTATGTTGGTAAATTGAACACCAATAAAAATTAATTTATTAAAAAAATAAATAAATAAAAAATAAAAATAAAAAAAGAAATTTTTCTATAAAAAAAGTTTTCCTATGTTTAGAAGATGCAGGTAGATTTGTGTCACATTTTGTAATAATTTCTGAAATAAAATTATTCTCAGTTTTAGAAACAAAGTTGATATGACCCATTTTCACTAAAAATGTGATATGATACTTTATTATATCTTAAAATATATCAAGTGAGAATAAGTAGAGCTATTTTTGTAGACTATATAAAGAGAATTAAAAATTCTTGTTTTAGGTGTTCCAGCTCATGCATATGTGCATGCATGTATACACACACATACGTATACACGTGCACAAAACAAATAAACCTAAAACAAAATTTTGGAAAAATATACTCTTGAAGTTTACAAATTATTTTGAAAATAAATATTTATTGGTTATGGAGGACTGAAATCTCATGAGTACAAAACTTGCAAAATCTGTAGTTCAGGTAGAAAGCACTGTCTGAAGGACTAATTATGAAGTTAAGCACTTAGAATTATTAAAGTTTAGAATTTCTAAGTTTATTATTATTATTAAATGACATGTTATATATTGTGAGGAAAAGCCCTAAAGTATTTTTCTGATATGAATGACAGTCTCTTGAATAGAACCGGTAATTGTAGGTTCCTTTGCCTGAGATTTCTACTGATGTCAGCTTATAGGAAATTACTCATCTACATATCCAAAAGCATATTAGATTCCTAAGTAATACCCCATAAATTACTAGGATTTTAAAATATTTTCCCTTTCCTTTGGATATCCCTTCAAAAATTGTGGGTTTATACTAATTTATGAGAAAGCAAAATCAATCCCTATTCATGTTTAAGTCAGTTCTTAATGATAAGAACAAAAATCTCTGTCTAGAAAATGACATGAAGAAACAGTAATCCTGGGTTCTATGAATAAAAGCAAACATACGTTAAAGAGAAAGAACTCCACAGTGTAAAGCCCTCCTGATGGACAGGAGATATTTTAGGATAACTTCTTATATATTTTCATAATAGGACATTGTTAAAAAATATACAACCAGAAAGAAAATCAGAAGAAATGCTAAAAACAACAAAGATTTAAGTTTAAAAATAGTTGCTAAATTAAAATTTATTATATAGATATATTTATGCATAATGATTAAAAACTAACACAATGAAAAATAATGATAATAACAGAGATCAAATTGTACTGCTTAAAATGGAGAATTTAATTGTAACTCTTAAGTATGTTAAGTAATTCATTCCACTCAACAAAAAGTCAGAGGATATTTGCCATTGACTTTTCAGTTAGGCTCAATTTTTTTTTAATTTTTATTTATTTATGATAGTCACAGAGAGAGAGAGAGAGAGAGAGAGAGAGGCAGAGACATAGGCAGAGGGAGAAGCAGGCTCCATGCATCAGGAGCCCGACGTGGGATTCGATCCCGGGTCTCCAGGATCGCGCCCTGGGCCAAAGGCAGGCGCTAAACTGCTGCGCCACCCAGGGATCCCTAGGCTCAATTTTTTTAAACAAAAGAACAGTCAACCAAGAACAGATTTTTTTTAAAAAGATCTAGATGTTAGAGAAAACAAATATTTTTTTTTTTCATTTGTTTAATGAAAAATATTTGAGTGCTTATTCCATGTCAGGCATTGAACAGTCATTATCAAGCAAGTTCAAAATATAGTTACTATCAATTTAAAACGATCTGGCACTTGCTCTCATGAAACTTACATTCTAGATGGAGAGACAGACAGCTATATAAGTTATTATTGAGAAGAGTAATGTGTACCACTTATCAATCCCAAGGGTACTGTGTACTTATTACTAAAACTGGGGAGGACTCTAAACACTTCTGCACACTGCATGTTGGTACCTGAGTTGCAAAGGAAAACATAGCACAAACAGTGGACAGAACAATGCTTTACTTATAGAACGAAGAGACAGAGCCAAATCAGTTTCAGTAAGTGTGTGTCAGCCACTGTTGGCCAGAGTCTCTCCTACCCATAGCTCTTTTATGCTGCAGTGGAAGAAATCTTGCCTGTTCCCCATAGAAAATAGATATTAACAAAGGGGTTGGCCAGGTGCCAAATGACATACAAGGCTTAAGCAGAGATAAAATAGTGCTCAATATGCTTGAAACAAGGAAGATATTTGATAAGTCTGACACAGGATGTGTGTGTCATCTCTTGGTAAAGAAGTGTTACAAGCCCAAGGACCAGTTTTATACAGCCAAGAAGGAGTTAAAAGACTGTGTGCATGAGACTGCCTTTACCAACAGTCCACCCCTCACCCCTCAGTTGACCACTGAAGCAGTGGAGAGGGTATATAAAATCTGATAGGACCATTGCCCCCCTCAAATTTAGAGATGCAGCCAAGTCCAGTGGGGCCCCTGAACAACCTGTAGGCATGTGGTTTGTTCACAGAGCTTGTTTTCATCATCACTTTATCAGGCCAATAGGAAAGCCGCACAGGAAAAGAATGCTTAATCCTCCCTGGAGACTACTACTCAACTGGGAACCCCAAGTGCCAGGGCTGAGCCACCTATAGAAGTCAACTAATGAGTCTAGGAGGGACTGCAGTGTACAGCTGATAGATAACCATTTCATCTGAGCATGGATTCTCTTCACTTTTTCTGAATTATAACACAAAATGTTCATAATAACACAAATGCCACTCTGTTCTGCCAGCAGATAAACAAAAGCTGTTTGGTTGTTCATTTCCAAATTTGCTCCTGAGTTCAGTGAGTCTTGTTGGCCCTGAATAGCTTAAATGGTAACATTAGCTATCTTAACCATAGTCAATGACAAGTTACCACCTTTTTTCTCTGTTACCATATATCACAAAGGGGAAGCAACTATCTGATGGTTTTTCTAGCAGTGTGCTTCATTTAGGCAATGACGTCATGTGCTAAAAATGCGGGGCCCTTCTAGTCTAAACTGCCATTTTGCACAAACACCTGAGTACTTAAAATCCCCAAATACCATGCCCTATCTGAGGGTGACAAGCACTCCACAACCCAATATAACCAAGAAAGAAACATAACTTGAAGGAGCACATGGATCTCAAAAACAAATGCAAGAAGAAAATTGCAGATTAGTATTTTCATTAATTTAGATGCAGAAGTTCTAAAAAAAAAAGTAAACCAAATCTCAAAATCTATAAAAATAAGTATATACATTACCAAGTTGAATTTATTCCAAAAATGCAAGAACAACTCAACATTTGAAAGTCAATGTAGTTTACCTTAACAGCAAGCTAGAGAATATAAAAACCATATGAGCATATCAATTAATACAGAAAAAGAATGTAAGAACTAAATGCTTGTTGGTACTTTGGTACTTTGTTGTGGTATCCCAAGTGGACAAAGAGAGTAAACTTATTATTCAATAGTTGTTAGAGGATGTTAGGATGTAGTCTTACCTGAGGATAAAAGTGATGAAAAAATGTATAGACCACTGGTACGTGTGTGTTACAAATTATGGTAAGGATCAATCCAACTCTGCTCATTTGTAATACAACCACTACCACAACTATCTCAACTTTCTTTACTTTTATATCAGGCACCCCTTTTGAGCCAATTTTTTAATTTTTTGGAAATCTTTTTATCATAAGTGTGTTTTTCATATTCTGGATGATTCCTAAAACTTTACCATATATCTTAAAATTTTGAGCCCTATTAGAAAGCAGATACGTCTGTGAGATGTCACCACCTAAAATGTCAGAATAACTCAGTGTTATTCTACTTCAATTTCATTCCAGAAAACTGTTTTAAAAGCCCAGAAAGACACAAAGAGTTCACTAGGTACCAAGCAGACTGGGGATAGGATTCTTATAAATCTAGATTGTGATCTTCTGTGGCAAACAAACAAACAAACAAACTTATTCAGCATTTCTTGGTGTTCTATATAGTACCTGGAACAGAAATGCTCGTTAATATTCATTGTATTAATTAATAAATAAATTAAAAAAAGAAAGTCCAGGACAGGAAAAATGAAGATAATATGACTTTGGGCAAAATAGATTTGACAGTAATTAGAAGTAACTATAAATATTTCTTATTACTTCATTCAAGGACCAGCATTCAACAGAACATGTACTCTCAGGTTGCCTCAAAATTAATGACTGAAGATAATTTTCACACATCACTGGACTGATAAGTTTTGATTACATATAGTGGTAGTGCATAATGCATAGTGATGACTTGATCAAATATTATGTCAGCAAGTTTTTTGAAAAATGTTCTCAGCGAAAAATGGTCCCATTATTGCTCTACTATAATGAGTAGAGCATTATAGTAGAGCAATAATGCCTGATTTTAAAATCAAACCCTCAATACATTTGTGATGGTAGGTAAGGTACTTTAAGATGGAAACAATAATAATGTTTACCTCATAGTTTTTGTTGTTTTTTGTGAGAACTAAATGATTTGATATTTTCAAACATCATAGAAAAGTGTCAGGAATATAAAAAAGGTTATGCACATATTCGCACTTATGATTATTATGCTTCTGAGCAGAATAACTGGCTAAATGATTTTCAGTATCAATCTTCAACTATGCATTCTGTTGTATCTCCTTCCATTAAATGGCCTATCAATTCTACCTCTCTTTTATCTTTTCATCTCAGTCTTTCCATTTCCTTTTTTTTTAAAGATTTTATTTATTTATTTATTTGAGAGAGACAGAGAGATACAGCAACAGAGATAGCACAAGCAGGAAGGAGAGGGAGAAGAAAGCTCCCGGCTGAGCAGGAAGCCAGACAACCTGTGGCTTGATCCCAGGACCCCAGGATCATGATCACAGCCGAAAGCAGAAGCTTAACTGACTGAACCACCCATGTGCCCTGTCTCTCCTGTTTCATCAGACCACCTTACTCACTGGTTTCACATGGGTAAGACCACTCGGCAAGTTCTAAATCATTTGCTAATTCTGTATTACTCATACAGGATGATCTCTCTCTATTATTCTCCAATGATACACTAACCAGGCTAATAACATACATTGATTCATAAAACATACAACTATCTTTCTTTAACTCTATTCTGCTTTTGGATATAATTCTACACACTCTCATTTCTTCTTTACTTATTCTTTTAGATCTGCTTCCTAAATCCTTACAAACTATTTTTCTGTCACATTAGTTATAAGCCCAGAAAAAAGAATGCCCATATTATCTCCTTTGGATTTGTTATCTTCACAGTTCCTCTAGTGTGTTTGGCACAGGGTAGATGCATAATTAGACTGATTGACTAAATATAGTTAAAGTATTTCAGACACTATGGCAGTTTTTGATTTTGAACATCTAACCATTTTCAATGGTTAACTGAGCAGAAATGTTTTATAATAGTATTCACTCAATTATTTGATATACAAAAGAATAAAACATAATGAAACTAAATTATCATAGAATTGATATTTATAAAATTGTCTGTATTCATTAGATCTAATAAACATTCTTACAGCAGGACAAATTTTTGGAAATATAGCCCAAGAAAGAAGAACTTGCTTGCATAATTCAAAATCATGTCACCTAAGATTATATAAAGTGTTGTTCAAATAGGAACATATTTCTTGGTGTTTCCTATGTGTGTATGAGACAAACGACTCTGTAAACCTGTTTGTATTATTGACTGAAATAACCTCATGCTAAGCAATGCTTTAGATAACCATTAACGTGATTCAAAGAACAATAATGTTTGGATTTGTTGTAAGAGTCATTGCTACTTATGATGCTGAAAAAGCTCAGTACACCTTATAGAGGTGTTTGGATATTTGCTTAAAATATTACTCACTACAAAGGAATTTCACAGTGTCATTTCTTAGGCAGTGCTGACTGATAGCATCACATGCTACATCTTCTGAAGTGCTTACTAATCAGGTTTTCAAAGGCACTGAGCTCTAGTCAACAGAAGGAAGGGCGATTTCAATGACAGTATTCACAATAAATGTTCTCCTGGGTAGCATTTACATAATCATGGGAATGGAAATGATCATTACTTGTCATTTATTATTTTACTATGTCCCCTTGAAGAGTACTATGGATGAATCCATCCATCCTTTTTCATAGATTACTCTAATAAAGCTCATCTATACAATCCACTTTGTAATCTCCATAATAAGAACAGTTTAGACTCTGAAAGGAACCTTTCATTTATGCAATTATTAAGCACATTTTAATGATGCCAGTAAAATAAGAAAAGAAAAAAAGAAAAAGAAAATGGATTCAAGCAAAGTCTTATAACAAAGTACACATCCTAATGTGTATTCCGTTTCTTAGTTCTAAATAACCTTAGGGAAGATTCCACTCTGAAAAACAAAATGGCATTTGTCCTTGGTTTATGGATATCTTACTTTGCCATGCAATTCCCTGAAATATTTTGTTTGTGATATAATTACTTTTTTCTAAAAATATAAAAGTCCATGTGAGGTATAAAAATATAACTAAAGAATTAAAGGTTATTAAAGCATTTAGAGAATGCATTGCTAAATACTTTAATATGTTTCAAATATTCCCTGAATAACTTTCTGCTTAACCTCTTCTACTGTGTTATGAAATGTGTACTAGTCAATGATCAGCTATAGAACAAGTGTTTCTTCTGGTTCTTCACTGAGGTCTCTGTTTCTACACCACCCTTGGGTGAGCTATCTTTTGGAATAACTGCAACCAGTAAAACTTGCCCAAAGGTCATATGTTATAACTCTAAGTTTGTTTGCCTTGTTTACCCAAGCCAGCCATAATCAAAGGAATTATTTAAAAGGATCTATCAAGATAGCTTACATAATTAATGTGTGGGTATAAAACAAAAAAAAAGTTAAATAAGGCAAAACAGGAAGTAGAGACTAAAAGGCACATTCCCAAGTCCACAACATTAACTTAATCCACTTGAAAAGTATAAAATCAAAACAAACAAACAAACAGACTTAAGGTTTGATCACCTGTCAATAAATGTTTCTAATCAACAGCTTAAATATATGTATACATATGATATCCAACTTTTAAGATAAAGGCCACTATATGTAATTCTGAGGACAAGAAAAAAATCTATATCCTTTTAAAGATGTTACCATGAACAAGATTATGATTAACTCTATCAATAAATAATGTATTAGAGTACTTCTTTTTACCATGTTATTTAATACATGCAGATAGCATCCCATTAAAATATACTTTATAAAAGGTCAATTAAAACATATAAACATTTAATTTTCCATATATGGTCCTTTGATAATATACTGTTATTATGGCATATATCTTGCTTATATTGCTAGGGGGGTAAAGTACATAATTTTATTCACAGTTGTTAACTACTATTACCTGCAAATAAACTCAGTCCACAGTGAATTCAAGCTCATACTCTGTGACAAGTATCAGGAATGTGACTATTGCTTACAATAAAAACCCAAGTTTGTGGTAATTATCACTCCATTTGTAAATATACCTGGTTTTCAGTGAACTCCTCCCTTGTTCGAATTAGATATTTCACAGCAAATATTCAGAATTCACATTCAAAACTATAATAGACTAAAATCCTCAGTCATCTAAAGGCTTTAGAAAAACTGCACAATACAAATTTAAATGAGTAGAATATTCAATTCTATTAAAACTTCCATTTAAATTACTATAAATATGTTTCTAGGAGGATAGGTAATCAGTTATGCAATGCATCTAACTAATTGTATACGGTGGCATTCTGCATCTTGGGACAGAGGACAGAGGAAAATACGGTATCTTTCTTTTCCTAGTTCAGAATTTATATCATCCACACCTTTGTTTCTTCCATTAAAACAAACAAACAGAAGCAAACAAAGAAAAAGACATGTTGTGACTACTCCTAATTCCAAACACAAAAATACACATATTCTTTGACTTTATCAGTCTCTGGCACAGGATGACAGAGAGTAACACAGGCTTTTGAAAGATGCAAACACTACTTATCTAACCCTCTCCACTACTTAATGCCTTTGTCTTTAAGTAAGCTACTTGATCTTTCTAATCTTCAATTTCTTCAGTTTCAAAATGGAAATAATTAGAAAACATTTTCTACGAAACTGTTGTAAGACCTAAATGAGACAAAGTAGTAAATTGAAGGTTTCACCTGAAGCATCATGATAAAATAGACTAAAATTCACAAGTTAGTTAGAAGATGGAAATATGTTGCAAAAAGTGATTTTACACTTCTTCACCCTTTCATTTACATCCAGGATATTAGATACTCAGGTAGAAAAAAGAAATGTTGTCAGTGTTATTTCCTATGATGAAGGGGAGAGCGAGTCCTATCCCCTTAATTTTAGGAGGACCAGGATAGCTAATCTTTAACTCCTTTCCTCAAGCCTCACTGGTACCACTGAGATAACTTGTTATGTGTTCCCTGTATCTGGGGAATACAGTGATCTGGTGTCTGACTTCCATCTCAGGGAATTAATAGGCCAGCAGAGATGGTCTGGAAAGCTGCTTAGAAGACAAATCTGCGTTGTTGCTGTATCTAGAAAGTAGCTATACTCCCATCTGAATGGCAAGTAAGAAAAGAGACCTAGTGTTTTCCAAGGACAAATATGGACCATATATTAGAGAAGCTTTTTTTATATTGTTTAAAATCTTACCTAAAATGACCTAGTGGAAAGGTTAAAGTACTCAAAAGGGTGTCTCAGTAGAGTGGAGATATCAGTCTGCAGAGCTGAGAGTAGAGTGACATCACCAAGATCATTCAAGTTTCAGTTGGAGGGCCCCCATAAAAGGCATCCACATGAGAAAGCGCATCTGCCCACCTGAGTGACAAGTATGCATCCAGTGAGTAAGACTATGTGTTATTCTAAACTCACCCAGGGACCATTGTAGGAAGATTAAGTAATTTTAATTGGCAAATAAGGAAAGGAAAAATGCTGAATGGGGAAGAGAATTAGCTACCTCAGCCATAGAAAGCAGCCGGAACTCAGTATGCCCAGGGCTGGGAAAGAAAAAAGAAGATATTTTGTCTCTCTGTCTCTATCTGTCTGTGTTTGTCTGTGTCTGTCTCTGCCTCTCTCTCTCTCTCTCTCTCTCTCTCTCTCTCTCTCTCTCTCTCACACACACACACACACACACACACACACATTTGGAGCTTGTATGTTTAGAGATTGAATTGAAGGGGCAGTTCTGAAATTTAGGTACTCACTGTTCCACCTACTATCTAAGTTTGAACAAAGAAGTGATGGGTTATTTTCCAGTTTTTACCTGGGTAAGGAACTGCCACTATTGGGCACATTTTACAGTGGAAAAAAAAAGAAGAAGAAGAAAGAAAGAAAGAAGAAGAAGAAGAAGAAGAAGAAGAAGAAGAAGAAGAAGAAGAGGAAGAGGAAGAAAAGAATAAATGCAAACTTGTGTTTTGATTATATCACTTTCCTTGGGCTTGTTAAAGTACTGAGTACTTTGATTCAAGGAGTTATTCTTTGTTTTTATGCAATTGCTTGGGATGCAAATTTCATGTTTGAAAAGTCAGTCTTGAGTTTTACTTAAAATCTTCACTAAGGTCCCTTTAATATGCAAATTAATGAATCCACATATTCTTTGCCTCAAAAAATCACTTATTGTGAATATTGATAAAGTATCATTCTAGTCTATGGCTCTAAACAAAGAGCTGGAAGATGAGTTGCTTTATTTATGAAGTGGTAATACTTTTCCTCCATCTGAATGTGTTGCACATATACTGACCTCTATGTTTCCAACCACCAATACCACTGGAGAGTTTACTCTGTAATGTTCTACAACAGTTTAACCAAAGCAATCACATAAGCATTTTATTGCTTAGTGGTACATCATTGTGGGACCTCTAGATTCTGGGAAAGCTTATCCATGAAATTTGTAATCATTTTAACATAAATACAGGGCACATTAGATTTCAGGGCATTTCTTTTGTAAAATCTAGCTCAGTACATTATATTTTTCTTTTCCTGCTGTGAACAGTTTTCTATAATAGAATAACCTTTTCTAAAAGTACAGCTTTTTGAGGAACCTCAATATTGTTTTCCAGAGTGGCTGTACCAGTTTGCATACCCACCAACAATGTTCCCTTTCTCCGTGTCTTCACCAACACCTGTTGTTTCCTGTGTTGTTAATTTTAGCCATTCTGACAGGTGTGAGGTAACGTCTTATTATAGTTTTGATTTATATTTCCCTGATGATGAGTGATGTTAAGCATCTTTTCATAGTGTCTGTTGACCTTCTCTATGTCTTCTTTGGAAAGATGTCTATTCATATTTTCTGTCCATTTCTTAACTACCTTACTTATTTTTTAGGTGTTGAGTTTGAGAAGGACTTTATAGACTTTGGATACTAACCCTTTATCAGATATGTCATTTGCAAATATCTTCACCCATTCTGTAGGTTGCCTTTTAGTTTAGTTGATTGTTTGCTGTACAGAAGCTTTTTATGTTGATGAAGTCCCAATAGTTCATTTCTGCTTTTGTTTCCCTTGTCTCCAGATGAGCACTTATCTTCAGAATTCAGGGTCATGGTTTTTCTTCAAATTCAGCTCTATGATGGATCCATGAAAGTCTTTAAGTTTCACTTTATTCAGCTTCTACTTACAAGACAATGACACCTTTTAAGAATGTTACATGACTGAAATAACACTGGAAGTCTAACTTTTTTTTTTTTTTTTTTTTTTAGTGACTTCACTGGATTCTTCCTACCTATAATTCCCCAGTATCCTTGGGTTTCTGTGGTGTGAACTCTCTTGCTTCTCCCTGGTATCCTCTCCCACTGGCATTTAGAGTTCAATTTGCCATTCTGCTAAATTTCATCATGCTTTCCACTCAAAAATAATGTAACATTTTTGGGTAGTCGTTTTCTTTCTTCCCCCTCTTAAAAACTGGGTATTTTAAAATGCCCATTTTAAAATTATAAAAATCCTTTACTGTTTTATTTTTTGATCTCTCAAGAGGAAAGTACTTATATTCAATGTGTAACTTTAAGAAGAAAGAATGCACACACACATTATATTTTTAGTTAGTAACAACTGGCAGTAAGAGACAATATTCAATTATGTGGAAATATGTTTGTTCCTTTTTCTGGAATATTTCATATCCTAAAGGCATTTCTCAAATGGTACATATAATATTGAGAAAATAATTATCTAGTTTTATTCTGTTTAGAAAGATGTCATTTTATTAACTACTCTATTTGATAAGAGAATAAAATGTTACCAAAAAACATCATTTAGCAAGATGTTACTAAAATTAGGTCTTGTATTAATAATTATGTATACTGACCTTGTAAAGGTGTTGATAAAATACTTAGTCATGTATTTAAAATTGTTCTAGACACAAGGAGTAAATGTTTAGATATAAACAAAACTTCTCTTGAATTTTATATATCTTCTCTAGAGTTAATTTATTAAATTAATATAACATTAATTTGCACAAAAACTCAGTGAAGATACATAGGATATCTTCTGGAAGTTAGGCAGTTTTGTCATGTTTTTATTATGACTTTCCATCAAAAAAAATAAAGTAAGACTTTTTTAAAGTATTGAGCTTTTGAGGCACCTGGGTAGCTTACTCAATTGAGCATCTGACTCTTGATCTAGGCTCAGTCATGGTCTCAAGGTCATGGGATCATCAGGCTCCAGCTGGGCTTGGAGCCTGTTTGGGATTCTCTTTCTTCCTCACCCCCCACCCCTCCATCACTCTCTCTCTCTTTTCTAGAAAGAAAGAAAGAAAGAAAGAAAGAAAGAAAGAAAGAAAGAAAGAAAGAAAAAGTATTTAACTTTTATCATGTCTGGTTTATTCTCTTGGTATTGGTTTTCCTTCTTTTGTATCCTGCCTATTTTTTTTTTTTAATCAACTAGACTTTGCTCTTGAAGACTTGCTGAGAAAACAAAGGAACCCTCAGGCAATATGTTCTTAGTGCTAAGTTAAAAAAAAAAATTCAGCCTCTGAATTTTTCCTCATTGTCAGTTCTCATGATATTGCTGCAAGGAGGGTACCTAGAAGTCTATCCAGGTTAAAAATGTGATTTCAGAAGTTTTGCGGTGGTGTTAAATATAGGAGTTTTGTGATTTCTCATAGTTAATACACCTTTTCAAGTGGGAATACACTTGACTTCTGTGATTGTATAATAGAAGTCAACATGAAAGTATATTGGATTTAGACACTTATAAATTCTGCTCCTGGACAAAGTGTGGTGAATTGATATAATGTAATGAATGCTCTATTATCATTGACTTCATTTTATTGATATTTGTTTACTAATTCATTATGTATCTTAAAGTGAATTTTAATATTACAATAAATGGTATGATCATGGTGAGCATATGTGTACTCTCCAAAATTGTTCAGCTCTGGTAGTGATTTTGTTCATTTTTCAATCTATCAATTTAACTTATCTATTGTTGCATTCATATATAATTTATACAAAGACAGACTGGATTTTAAAAAACATTAGAAAGGGTTATAATAATAGTATTGATAAAGAATAAAGCCACTAAGACACTTTTAAGTGGTTTTTTCTTGTATTTATAAATGTTCAATTCCCTTGAGAAATACCTAGGTGTGAAACTACTGGATTATTTGTCAAGTTTGGGTTTTACTTTTTAGGAAATACCAAAATGTGTATCTTTTGAGTTTACCTTTCCAAACAGTAATGTTTGAGGGTTCCAGCTTCCCTACTTCCTCACCAAAAATTTGGTTTTGTTAGGTTTTGGGTGTTTTTATAGACACTCTAGTGTATGTATAGTTATATTACATCACAGTTTTAATGCACATTTTCCTAATTCAATGAAAATAATAAATGAAGGATAAATAAATGAATGGGATAAAAATTGTACTAATGATGAAGGCTTATGAATCTCCTTTTAACAACAACAACAACAACAAAAAGCAATATAAAGCTTTCAAAGCCTTATGTGGGCATGGGAGCAAGAAATCCTATTGGAAATTATGCTTCATCTATGAAGCAAGCATTTATAGCAATGACTTGATCAATTGATGAAATTTTAGAAAATAATGGCTAGGAAGTAATAGAATTTTTATATCTGAAAAAAGGAATTCCTTTACAGATTGCTTTGTTGTATTGTGAAAATTGTTCTCAACGTATAATGATGTAAATATTGTTAATTTGTTTTTAGCTTTAGTATCATCCTTCCTGAAAAATATTTAGAACTTATTTTATAAGACCAAAAGTAAATACTAACAATATTGTCAATGGATAAATTGAAGATTTTTTTTTACATAAGTTATATGACACCATTCACTAGTATCTTTGCTAGAAATAAAGTAAACAAAAATAACAAAATGGGGATGGACATATAATGGGAATATGAGTGTACTTACTTTTTGCGTAGTGTAATACTAACATTTTCACTCAATATAACAACAAAATGTTCATACCACTGCTTTACTATGTAAGAAGAAACAACTCTTTCCTGTTCTTGGTCTATAGACTATCTTTCCTCAGTGTAAGAGGAAAGAAGAAGAAGAGAGCTAAAATTTCTTGAGGAATTACCTACTGGAGACAGACATTGCATTAGATTCTCTAAATATTCTATCTCTTTAATCCTCACAATAAATCTACTAGGAAGTGATTTATCTCTTTACAGTGGACCAGAGCAATTCTTAGTTCACTAGCTATGAGACTAAGCTAGGCTCTTCTTAAAGGAATTTGCTATGAGAGAGTCATCTTTTTTCTTTTATACATCAGGGGAAAATGATTCTTCACTTTTTTAATGCAAGATATTTTTACACAAACGTTACTTTTCAATTACCTGACTATTCAAATAAATGATTTATAATACCCAAGGGATTGATAATTTACATAACAAAAGAGTGCCTTTTATTAACTATATAGAATATAGATCAGTCAACAAAGTACACAGTTTCTTCAGTTTCCGTAAATCTTTTCTAAACTACAATATTGAAATCAATGCAAATATACGAAGCATACTCATATAAAAGAATGCATTGTTATATTTTCCTTCATGAATTTAAATTCCCAACAGACAAAATCTTCCATTTATTACTTTGCTATTTTCAATTTGGGCTTTGATGTTATATTATTATATTCAAAAAGTTATATTCCCTAAACCATGGGTCAGAAACTATGGCTCATGGCCACATCAAGTCCCCACTTTTATTAACAGAATGTTATTGAAACAAAGTGCCCATAATTTACATACTGTCTATGGCTGTTTTCATGCCACAACATCCTACTTCAGTAGATATGACAGAGATCATTTGGCCACAAGGACTAAAATATTAACCATTTCTTCCTTTATCGAAATTGTCAGCCACTGCCTCAAGATATTGTGTCCTTTAATTTAAATTTTCCATATAAGATTTGGAGTTCAAGTCACCCATGAAAACAACCAGGAAACTGATCCTTTTTCCTCATTGTTTCTACAGTCTTAATGACCTCAATAGTTACCTAATCCACACATATTATTGTATTTGATATATTTCCCCTGAACAAATGGCCTTTAGTTAAGATAAGCATATATGCTGTGCCAATATAGCTACATTATAACATTCATAAAGATAAAGACTCTTGTTGAGCTCTCCTTAATGTACAAGCAGTAACGGTAATGGACACAATGGTACTCAATGACATTTGAAACTTTCCTCATACCAAGCACTTAGATATTTTGATTCCTCTACCAAAACAGTAAATTACAGCAGTAGAATCAAAACTACTCCGTGATATTCTTACTAAACTAAGCTATAGTCTGCATATTTTGGTTTTGCAAGGAAATCACTACAACAGCAATTTTTAGACCTCTGGATTTATAAAACAGCAGTCTAGGAAAGAAATACAAAGAAACTAGAATCTGTCAGTTATAAGTTCTGAAACTTAGAGACAGTGACAAAAACTGCAAGAAGCAATATATTATCCATGAAGTACCCATGAGAGAAACCAAAACAAAACGAGGAAGAGCCACTATTCATTTATCCTAATAGGAACAAGCATTCATTATGGATTCTGCCCATATAAAGTGACATCTTCTTTTCGTTTATATAATTTAGTAGACTTTTTTCTTATACGTGTATCTCCTTGTTTATTTTAATTTCAGCTGAATTGCAAGGATATAAATATTTATTAAATAAGTATATTGTACAAATAGGAGCAAATTTTCATAAATAATCACAATTTTACCATAATATGACTATATAATAAAACACAATAAAAATTTCTAAAAAATAAAAACACCCAGGGAAGTTTAGAAATAATTGGTAGCCTGTAATTAACCCAAATATTAAATAAGAGTAGAGAATGTATAATAACATCCACTAATATATATTTGGCATACTGTATATTAATCAAGTATAAACTTAATTGCTTTTTAATACGTCCTGAATCAGGATATATTTAATGATCCAAGACCAAGGCTACTCAAGTTATCACTTAAAATGTAGTTAACCTTTGGCATGTTATTAACTATATTTCTTTCTTAAATTATATATGTCAATGTCAAGTTATTTTGAAAGAATGCTGATGGAGTATGGTAAGATTTATTAATAAGGTTAAGAATGACTACTTTCATAAAAATATGAATTTTTTCTTACAGAAAACTCATACACTGTTTCAAAGTATATGAAAATGACTTTTCCAAACATATTATTTATGCAGAACTCATGCAATTTTTTAAAGAAAAAAAGGAAAGCTAGAAATAAAGCTCTTCTATCATTATCATTTATTTATTTTTTAGATGTTTTGTTGTTAGTGTATAGAAATACCACTAATTTCTGTATATTGACTTTATATCCTGCAATTTCTGTGAATTTGTTGATTAATTCCAAGAGTTTATTTTGTTGTTGTTTGTTGATTCTTTAGGATTTTTGATATACAATGTCATATGATCTGCAAATATTGACAATTTTACCTCAACTTTTTCAATTTGGATGCCTTTTAGTTTTTGTCTTGACTAATTCTTCTACCTAAGATATCTACCACTATGCTGAACAATAATGGTGAGAGTGAGAACTCTTGTCATGTTTCTGATCTTAGAGGAAAAGCCTTCACTCATTTGCTGTTGTGTATGAGATCAATTATGGGCATGTTATTTATGGTCTTTGTGAATTGATGGTAGGAATGTCAATTGGTTCAGCCACTATGAAAAACAGTATGAAGACTCATCAAAGCTTAAAAATTGAACTATCAGATGGTCCAGCAATTCCCCTAGGGGGGTGTGTATGTGTGTGTGCGTGTATGTGTGTATATTTCATATAAATATATAAAAGAAAGAGAAAATAGAATACCAAAAGATAGCTGCATTCCCATGTTCATTGCAGTATTAGCAGCCAAAAAATGAAGACCACCTAAGTGTCCATGAGTGAATAAATGAATAAATTGGATGTGTTATACATATACAATGAAATAATATTCAGCCATGAGAAAGAAGAAGATTTTGTCATTTGCAACAACAAGGAAAAGACTTTGATAAATTATGCTAAATGAAGTAAGTCAGACAGAGAGAGACAAATAAGTTGGTATCATTTATATTGATATCTAAAAAAACCCAAACTTGTAAAAGCAAAGAGGAAAATGTTGGTTACCAGGAGACAGGAAATGGAGAAATTGGGGAGATACTGTTTCAGGGTTCAAATTCACACCTCAAGGTCAAATAAATCCTGGAGACTAATGTACATCATAGTGATTCCAGTCAATAATGTTGTATTATAAATTTATTTTCTTTTCTTTTTTGTATTATAAATTTCAAAATCGCTAAGAGGCAGGATCTTAATTGTTCAACACACAAAGAAAATTATAATTAAGTGAGCTGATAGAGGAGTTAGTTAATGCTACTGTGGTAATCATATTGCATTATGTAAATATATTGAATGGACACATTGTGTGCTTTATGTTTTTAAAGATTTATTTATTTATTTATTTATTTATTTATTTATTTATTTGAGGGAGAGAGAGAGAGAGGGAGAGAGAGAGAGAATGCAGTGGGAGGAGCAGAGGGAGAGAAAGTCCTAGGCAGACTCTCCACTGAGCATGGGGCCTGACATGGGGCTCAATCCCACAACTCTGAGATCAGGACTCTGAGATTATGACCTGAGCCAACTCCAAGAGTCCCACGCTTAACCAACTATGCCACTGAGGTACCTCACATTGTATACTTTAAACTTACCCAATATTCCATGTCAAATCTATATTTAAAATTATAATTGTAGTTTATCAACAATATTTAGCAAAAGCATTGAGTATGTTTTATAAGAAGCAAATAAAAAATGGCTGTGTATAATCAAAGACTACTATATAATCACTGATCTTCTCATTCTTAGTTCAGAAAAATTATTATTTTAATAATTAGATTTAATTGGCTGAAAAATCCATCTTAGATCCTTATATTTTAGTATAACTAAAACATATGCATATGTATTATTTCTCTTTTGGACAAGTTCATTTCATTTTACATGACTTGCTATAATTTTTCATCCTTAAACCTGCTTCTGGTTGATTTGTTTTTCCTGACTGGTCTTACTGTGACACTTCACTTTGTGTAGGGTGTGTATTCAATAGTTTGATACTTATTTTATACTCTTCTATTACAGAAATAATAGATTCTAAAAATCAATTCTACTTTAACATTAGTTCTAATCACTTTTATCAGGCATAGCTTTTTATGTATTAAATGCTTCAAATTATTGTTTCACCATTCATGTTTTCAAACTCTCTCCTTTGCTTTTACCAAGATTAAAATTCAAAGATTTGCTCTTGGTCCAGGTAAAAGTAATATGATAGCCTGTGTGTGTGTGTGTGTGTGTCTGTCTGTGACTGTGTGTGTCTTTTTATGCCTTCAGCAGGATAGTGAAGGACACTGTCAAATAATGACTCTTCCACTGTGTAATGTGTATTGTGCATTAATGGAATCTTCAAAAACATACATGGTATTTCACATAATTTAACTTTGTCAGAAGATTGTTTCATCTCTTTGTTTTTATACTTATTCTCTGAGACATTTACTGTCATCATAAATGCTAAAAATTAAAGTTATGTATTTCTCAAAAATCTTAACCTTGAAATGTTGGTTTTTCTTCCATCAGCCACTTTGTTGACATGGTAACAATTATAAAGGAAAATGTATAATTGATGAATGTATAATTTCAAGATGTGTCACATTCACCCACAATTTATAATCATGAGCCTTTCTTGTTATTGTTTTAAAAAATCTCTTATAGTAACTAACAGTTGAAAATTTAAAAAAGATTACCCAATCATCATCTTAACAGAGAGAGCTTATATAAAGATATAAAGATATGTTAACTAGGTATAAAGTCATTAACTAGGTAACTGAAAGGGTAAGAGAAAGAAACGATAGAGGGATGGAAGGAAGGAAGGGAGAGAGAGAAAGCTCTAAAATATATCCTGTATAGCAACTGCTAATGCAAATTCCACCCCAAGGGCTGTGGAAAACAAAGGAATTTGGAATTATTAAAACTTAGAAGGTGGGATGAATGTCTGTGTAACCTGAAACTCAGATATCTGAGGAGAAATAGCCAAGGTTGCACTGTCATCTCTGGATGTGGGTTTGTTGGATATGGGTGATTTGGCTACAAATATGACAGATCTGCTTCTGCCATAGGAAAAGGTGGGCTCTAGTGATGCTCAAAGGAACTGCAAGCAGAAGGGATGTAGACAGGAAGATCACAGGAAGTATGTATAAAAGAATGGTCCCTTCTTCCTTTTCCATGCCCACAGGTTTCCTCTATAGCCCATGACTGGTGCCAAATGGCAAGGCAGAAATGTTTACAAAGTCCTACCCCACAAGTCACAAAGTAGAATATGAGAAAGTGGGTTTAAGCTGAAAGAGAATAGATTAATAAGTAGTCATTTCACTTTTTTGACTGATTAAATGTTTGGAAATAACTGCAAATTTAGAGAAAAGTTGCTAATGAAGTTCAATTTCCCCCCCTTGAATTAGTTGAAAGTATGTTAGTAACATAATGCTCCATCACTTCTAAATAGTTTGTGGGATACATTCCTTACAAAGATATTTTCTAACATAATCAATACAATTATCGGAATCAGGATATTGACATTGACACATTATTACCATATGATATTCAAATAGTCAAGCTTTACAAGGTGTCCCGATAATGTTCTTTATAGCAAAGAGATCCAATTCAGAATCACTCACATACCGCCTTTAGTTATGTGTCTAATTTCCTTCAATCTAAAAAAGTTCCTGAGATTTCTTCGATTCTTGCGACCTACATAATTTCTAAAACTAGAGACCAGTATCTTTTTTTGTTCTGTTTTTGTATGTTTTGTTTTTTATCCCTACATTACAAGAGCTTTTAAAATAAATGGCACCATATCGATTAGCTATTGCTACATAACCTACCACCCTCCACCAAAATTCAATGGCTTAGTATAAAATCATCTATTATCCTGGCTCATATGTGTTGTTTTGGTTTGTTTTTTGTAGAATGATTCTTAATTTGGGAATATTCATTATCTGCTCTTCTATGAAACTATACAGTGAATTTCTAAATAGTGCATTAAGGAAAAAATGGGGTAAAATCTATATGGTTTGAACAGGAAGAAAGCAACTGTCATTATGTGGTTTGGAAAAAGATAAAAAAAATGACATTATTTTCAGGCAAAAAGAGAGTATATATATATATAGAAACACCAAAAGAATTTAGAGGTAAATTTAGAGAATTAGTATGGCTGCATACAAAAATCAATATATAAAATCTATTGCATTTCCTATAAAAACATAATCAGGAAATACTTTTTTAAGAAAACAAGAATGGCATTAATATATGCAGTGCCGAAGAATAAATAAAAAGCAATAAAACTTTATTGAGGAATATAAAGAAGAACAAAATAAATGAGGAGACCTACATTTTCATGAATTGTAAGATGATAGTCAACTTGTCAATTTTTGCTATAGTTTAAAAATATTCTAATAAATACAAATTCTATATAATGGGTAATTTCTGTGACTCTGTTGTCTCAAGTAGCTGCAATATTAAACATTATAAATATTAAATACTTGATAAATTATTTCAACAGATGCCCCAGTGCTAGGGCTTTATACTTTGAGCTAAGCTGAGTTAGGAAGTGTAAAGATAAGCCCTGAAAAATAATATTTCTGAAGACTGTCAGATGACAAAATAATAACTACACTTTAAAAAAAAATCTGAGGATGGACTTTTGGAATATGTCCAATCTATTTTGGCCCATGTTGTGATTATTAGGCATTCTGTTTTTCACAGCTTCTATGGTTTCAAGGTTGTTTCTAAAGAATACTCTTGAGCTCAGGAGAAGACAGCCACTGGCAAGTTAGAACAGTATTAAGCTGGCTGATCTTTCCAACATGAAGTTGTTTTCCTTGAATTATTGCAAGCCTTTGGTTAATTCCAAGAGTTCTGAAAAAGTTGAATTTGAAAAAAAAATTTTTTTCAGTGTTCTTGTCGATATTTTGGAGAAGTGGATTTTTATAGTTCCTTACCACACTGAGAAGTGCTTCATTATGAAACACACTTATGCGTGTGGATATGCTTATATGTGTGTGTGTATATAAATTCATGTATATGTGTATGTAAACCTGTGCACATATATATATGCTAATATATGAAAAATTGACTTAGAAAGTATATTTCTCATGACATCATACTGTTAATCATATATATGTTAACTGCATATAAGGGTTAACAAAGACTGGCAAGCTTTTCATAATACTTATCACTAATTGGTGGGATTACCAGTGATCTTTCTTTTCCTCTATCAATTTTCTGTATTATCTCATTTTATTATTTTCTAAAGAATCATAAACTATTTCTCTAAAATAATAAAATCAATAAAAGTTTTTCATCTGAAAGTAAATATTTTTGTTTTTTGAATTAAATTTAATTTAAATTCAATTAAATGAACATATAGTGTATCATTAATTTCAGAGGTAGATTTCAGTGATTCATCAGTTATATAAAACACCCAGTGCTCATTTCATCACATGCCCTTTTTAATGTCTATCACCCAGTTACCCCATTCCCCCACACCCTCCCCTTTTTTCTCTTTTTCTCCTCAAAACTCCAGTTTTACTCCTGTTTAAACTCTTCTTCTCCAGTTTTTCTTCATCTAAGAGGTAGTTAAAACTCCTAAATATATAAGGCTTAAAAAATATATATTGGTGCTATAACTTGGCTGTAATTTGAAAATTTAGAAAATGATAGTATGATTCAGGCTTTACAGTCATATATGTGTGTGTGTGTGTATGAATATATGTCCATTAGAGTGGATATACAAATATGTTCGTATATGTATGTATATATGTTCATAATATGATACTTTGAATATTATAAATTTGCTAAGATATGGCCAAAGCTGCATTCCAGCTTAATTGCTAGAGGTTAGTTCTGGACTTCTTCAAGAGAGTATCTCAAAATTCTTAAACAGAATGCTTTTCTTCATTCAAGAAATTTCTATTTGTCCCTAGATTATTGTGTTATATACAGCATATGAAAATTGCAAAGCCTCTGATTCAAGTGTTTAAATTTGACTGCTTTAGGGGTCAACATTTGCTTCATGAACTTCCAGAGCAGAAGCAGTCTCGTGGAAGGAATGAAAGGAAGACCAGTTCCTGGTCCCCCTCTCACCCTTAAAAATCATACATAATGGTCTTTATTATTCACTTCCTAAAACAGAGTTTTAAAAATTTTCAAACATTTAAGATACATAGTAAGATCTCACATTTTTCAGGACAAAAAATTGAATATTTTCTCATTTAAAGTTTTGAGATATAGCCCTTATTTCTTTGGAAATAAACTTTAGAAATTTTGACTTAGGTATTGTAATAAGTGTGATTAAAGAACTCGTTAAAAATTAGTAATGCATACCAGGAACAATGCATACCATGAAGTAGCTAACAAAGTAAATAATGTGCAATGCAAAATTTTGCTTAGCAGAATGATGTACTCATGCATCATTTATAAAAGAAATCCATATGGGAAAGTAATCATGCAATGTAATTATTATATGAAATGTAAAGTTATGTGATTTTATGTTTCTTTTATTTTACATTTATTTTAGTATCTCAATGCTTGCTTTTTTATATCCTGATATCTATTCTATTTGCCTCAATGATGATTTAGTTGGTTATTTCCCCTTGGAATGCCTTTTTTTTTTTTTTGATCCTTCTAAGAATCTACTCCTTCTTCCATTCCTTTCTAGTGTTACCTGCTATAAGAAATGTTTCCTGACCTATTGGAAACCCATGTACACATCAGAAATAAAATCTTCGGGATCCCTGGGTGGCGCAGTGGTTTAGCGCCTGCCTTTGGCCCAGGGCGTGATCCTGGAGACCCAGGATCGAATCCCACGTCGGGCTCCCGGTGCATGGAGCCAGCTTCTCCCTCTGCCTATGTCTCTGCCTCTCTCCCTCTCTCTCTCTGTGACTATCATAAATAAATAAAAATTAAAAAAAAAAAAGAAATAAAATCTTCTTCCACTATAACCTATTGCAATATACATGGCTCTACTGAGTATATTTTAATGTATTTAATTTATTTATCACTTCTATTAAATTGTTAAATCCTTCAGAGTAAGAACTATGTCCAATTCACCTAGCGTAATGCAGACTGTATCACATATGGTAAGTGTTTGATGAACAAATTAACTAAAGAGCATTTTATCAAGGGAATTGTACAATAGTCATACATAAGGATTTTTTTTTCTATTAACTAACTCCTTTTAATGTTTATGTAGTGGTATTTTGCATGGTTTGGCTGCCCAACTTTATTTGGATACTTCTGTGCTCAATTAATTTCCTATAGGAGGAAAAAAAATTCCTATAGGAGGAACCTTGAATCTACTTTTCTCATGCTCTGTCATCCAGGTTATAAACATGTAATACAGCCCGGTATCCCCACTGTTATGGGAAGAGTGCAGCAGTAATAGGCAGATTGGCATCCACCACTGAGTATCACCAGCATGAGCTTCATATCTGGACACAGTGGGCAGGTGTAGTACAGTCTTCCTTGGAGCAGCCTCGCCTCTCCTTGTTTCTAGCTAGATAGCCTCCAAGACTAATTCTGATGACATAGGATATTTCTAATCATTAGAATCTAATAACTTTTAGTCGATTCTTTTACTCCTTTATTCAAAATGAGCTATTGCTTACAACTAAAAATCTAGTTAGATATACAGTTAGTGACAGTGCAATTCACTCCAAGATATAGTCCGAGATGAAGATGTCAAACACACAAAAAATAGAAACACAAAATGTGGAAAAATGAAAAAACATGATGCTGTTTCATTTCACAAATCAAATCCCTCTCCACAAAAAGCATAATTTGTTTTACTTAATTAAAAAATAATAGACTTTGAAGCAGTTCTCTCTGGCACTTACTTGTCATATCAATAAATAACATTTGAACGAATGAACAGTGAATTTGCTTATTTAAACAAAGATTGGTTTGGGAGGACCACTAGCTGTAGTGATGTTCACAGTAAAGATAAAAAAATAGATTGATATTTTTGTCCCATTACTTTGTTAAACAGGTATGCCCAAGGTAGCAATTTTATACACACAAAGAGGTCTTTGGGAAAATTCTGGTGCAATTTTGAGTTTGGGTCCAAGGTAAGTAATTAGAAAACTTTTCTCTGAACTCATCTCTATTTCAATTAATAAATTTTGAGCTATCTATTTGATATCTACTGATGTCTACTGATATCTAGTTAGCTTAGTCTTTTTTAAATTTAAAATGGCATAGAATATAAAATCAAGTAATTTCTTTTATATTTGATCATTTTATTTAGTTTATTCTTTCTTCATCTAAATGGTTATTAATGCAAGAGAATATGATAATCCCCCCCTTTAAACTCTAAAATTCCTTGGATTGTGTGGTCTTATCTTTATTCCCTCTATTTTATTTTTTCTTCTAAGCTTTGCATTTAGCCCCCCCCCCCTCTCTCTCTCTCGGTAACAGAAAACATTTGTTATTTGTCTTTGTTATTTGTCTGACTTATTATTTATCATAATAAATCAGAACCCTGTTCTTCAATAATGTATTATTTTCCACCATAATTTATACCTCTTGTTGACCATTTTTTTCCTTTTTCACTCAGCAGAATAGACTAACTTATGCCCCCCACTTTGAGAGAGTGTGTGTATACGTGAAACGGGAGGGGGAGCAGAGAGAGAGAGAATCTCAAGCAGGCTCCATGATGAGCACATAACTCAAGATGGAGCTCAATCTCATGACCCTGAGATCATGACCTGAGCTAAAATCAAAAGTTGGATGCTTAACTGAGTGAGCCACGAGGCGCCCCTGGCATTAGTTCTTATAGTCAAAAACTTCTATATCTACTTTTAAGTTAGTTGTCAGAAAAATGAAGAGTCCCTTTGCAGAGCAGTAAAAACTATCCTTTACTCCAGAAATTAGATTGAGGAAGAGATTTAATGACTTTATTTTCTTTTCTTCTGAGATTTAATGACTTTAGCATTTTTCCATTTGATTCCAGTGTTTATTCCTATTTTATAGATGTAAAGTTGACCCAAGTCAACTTTTACTGCAATGACTCATTTTTTAAAAATAATTTTATAGACTACAAATCAACTGTGAAGTGAAAGGAAACAATTAGGTGACACAAAATGAAAATTTGACAGAGAGATTTGCAGTGTTATAACCTGTAAATTATTTATTTTAAAATTAGAAAGTTTAAATGTCTGATTTTTAACCAACTTTTAAATAGGCTATCATAAAATCATTTAGAGGTTTCTAACTCGTATTGGTGAATTTGTTTGTATACTGGGTCATAGTTTTCTGTAATTGAAGTTCTCTACAGAATTGTATTGTTCATAGAACTTTTATAAAATAAAGTTGGAATTCTCTCATAATATTTAATGGAAGAAGAGACCATTGCGGTGTGAAACTATCAAGCCCAGAGTCCAAAGAATTGTATTAAAAGTTCTGAAAGCTCCACTGAAAATCTACAAGGTTTAGATTTCTTATTTGTAAAGTACAGATTGTAGTTATTATTTGTGGCACACTGGAGACAAATATGTCATAATTCACAGGAATGCTATGAATCTCAAATGAGATACAGATGGTGAAGGTATATTATAAATTATAAAGTTCTGTGAAAACATAAAGCAGAGGTGGCAACTTTTTCTGAAAAGGGTCAGATAGTAAATATTTTTGGCTTTGCCAGTGTTAAAGTCTGTCACAATGGTTCAACTCTGCTGTTACAGCCCCCAAGAAGCTGTTGATAGTAAGGAAAGGATTAAATGTATTATGTTCAGTAAACTTTATTTGTGGACACTGAAATTTAAATTTCACATAGTCTCTATATATTGCAAAATATTATTCTTCCTTTTTAGGCATCTCCCCGCAATCTTTCAAAATTGTAGAAAACAGTCTGAACTTGGCAAATGAATGAAAATAAAAACCAGCAATTGTTTGTTTTTGACCTATAGGATATCGTTTTTGCTGGCCCCTGATGTAAAGCACTGTAAATGACGATCTATTAACTTTCCATTATCTCCTCATATCTTTAGAATACACAATAATCTAATTTTCCAATTAAATTCAATAATTATTTTACCCCTCGTATGCATCACATAGTCCCTTATAACAATGGAGGTCACAAAAGCAAATAAAATGACTCCTACTTTAAAGAAGGTTCTATCAATGCAGTTGGGAAAACAGCAGTGAAGGCCAGGACATAAGGCAGAATTAAGATATATTGTTATCTACATGTAAAATAATAACATACAGGGTAGAGACAGGAAACTTTAAGTAACTATTGGGACTTCATCAAGATAAGAAGCTTTTGCACAGCAAAGGATACAGTCAACAAAACTCAAAGACAACCTACAGAATGGGAGAAGATATTTGCAAATAACATATCAGATAAAGGGCTAGTTTCCAAAATCTATAAAGAACTTATTAAACTCAACACCAAAGAAACAAACAATCCAATCATGAAATGGGCAAAAGACATGAAGAGAAATCTCACAGAGGAAGACAAAGACATGGCCAAAAAGCACATGAGAAAATGCTCCGCATCACTGGCCATCAGGGAAATACAAATCAAAACCACAAAGAGATCCCACCTCACATCAGTGAGAAGGGTGAAAATTAACAAGACAGGAAACCACAAATGTTGGAGTGGATGTGGAGAAAGGGGAACCCTCTTGCACTGTTGGTGGGAATGTGAACTGGTGCAGCCACTCTGGAAAACTGTGTGGAGGTTCCTCAAAGAGTTAAAAATAGAACTACCCTTCAACCCAGCAATTGCACTGCTGGGGATTTACCCCAAAGATACAGATGCAGTGAAACACTAGGACACCTGCACCCCAATGTTTATAGCAGCAATGTCCACAATAGCCAAACTGTGGAAGGAGCCTCGGTGCCCATCGAAAGATGAATGGATAAAGAAGATGTGGTTTATGTATACAATGGAATATTCCTCAGCCATTAGAAACGACAAATACCCACCATTTGCTTCAACGTGGATGGAACTGGAGGGTATTATGCTGAGTGAAGTAAGTCAATCGGAGAAGGACAAACAGTGTATGTTCTCACTCATTTGGGGAATATGAATAATAGTGAAGGGGAATATAAGGGAAGGGAGAAGAAATGTGTGGGAGATATCAGAAAGGGACACAGAACATAAAGACTTCTAACTCTGGGAAATGAACTAGGGGTGGTGGAAGGGGAGGAGGGCGGGGGATGGGGGTGAATGGGTGACGGGCACGGAGGGGGACACTTGACGGGATGAGCACTGGGTGTTATTCTGTATGTTGGTAAATTGAACACCAATAAAAATTAATTTATAAAAAAAAAAGATATTGAGAGCTATGGCATAAAAATTGGCCTCAGCTGAAGGCAGAACTTAACTGACTGACCCTAAAAAGTATAATGTTTGACACAGTTATTTATTTTTTTTATAAATTAATTTTTATTGGTGTTCAATTTACCAACATACAGAATAACACCCAGTGCTCATCCCGTCAAGTGTCCCCCTCCGTGCCCGTCACCCATTCACCCCCACCCCCCGCCCTCCTCCCCCCCCACCACCCCTAGTCCATTTCCCAGAGTTAGAAGTCTTTATGTTCTGTGTCCCTTTCTGATATCTCCCACACATTTCTTCTCCCTTCCCTTATATTCCCCTTCACTATTATTCATATTCCCCAAATGAGTGAGAACATACACTGTTTGAGTTATGATATTATCCAAATAGGAACTTTTTTTTCTGAAAAGTTTGAAATGACACTGCTTCAGGTCCAGATTTTAAAATAATAATGGTAAATAAGACATATGATAATAAAATAAAATAAGTGAATAATAAGTTAAAAAGTAAATAAAAGCTATTACATATTATACAGAAAAAAATGTATTTATTTTTCACTGTAAGAATTTGAGAATGAGCCAGTTAAGTGTGAAGTCCTGCAGCTTTCTTGCTTAATAATGTCAACCAGGGATCCCTGGGTGGCGCAGCGGTTTGGCGCCTGCCTTTGGCCCAGGGCGCGATCCTGGAGACCCGGGATCGAGTCCCACGTCGGACTCCCGGTGCATGGAGCCTGCTTCTCCCTCTGCCTGTGTCTCTGCCTCTCTCTCTCTCTCTCTCTGTATGACTATCGTAAATAAATAAATAAATAAAAAAAAAAAATAAATAAATAATAATGTCAACCAGTTACATAAAACAGCAAAAAAAAAATGAATAATATGGCTAATTAAGTTCTTTAAAAAAATTCTAGTGAAGCCTGAAACTTAACTGGACTAGCTCATGAGAGTGATAATAATTAATATAATAAAACATTAAAATTTGAAGTGATTTCATATGTAGTTTCATGCAATCTTCTTACATTAAATAGTCTAAGATATAAATTGCCTATGCCTGATTCAGAGATGTTAGGCTACTTCTATACATTCAGAAGAATAGTTACTGGAAAATTGAATTTATGTATAGTTAAACAGGTACCAAAGACCATGTTTGTAGGGACTTTTTTCTGTCCCACTATCACTGTATTATATAACTAAACACTGGAATCTTAGAATATATTTTCCATTCAATAGCAAAACAAGTGACATGAATTAATCTAGATAAGTATCTTTTATGACAGGGAAAAATGAGTCAAAACATGTGATTATCATTATTCATCTATACCAGTGTGTCTCAGGTTTTTTTTTTCCCCACGAATAGCACACATTTTAATTACCTGATATAGTAGTTAATATACTATTGTAGTTGATAGTCTCATCTTAGACTGAGCCCTCATTTTGGATGAAACAGAATATTCTGTGATAAGAAAAAGTATTTTAAAAGACTCCATAACTAATTATGACAAACACTGTTTCCTAAGAACAGAAACAACACTATGGATATTATTTGTTTACATATATGTGGGGCAAATAGTTTAGCAATAATACAGCATATGCTTTAAGATTATCTAATTATCTAATTAAGGAGAATGCATTTCAATCCCAAAATCATGGAGTTTCATTTTTCTACCCCTGCCCACACGCCAAATAGAGTTAAGATTCCATAAGGTGGATGAAAGCAGTAAGTTATTTAAAATTGGGATTTTTATATTTTATTCTCCAAATTACTAAAGATAAATTGGTATAACTCTCCACTAAATGAAATATACCTGTGAAAATAAAGTTAAATAAGAATTAAAATGTGAGTTGTTTATGGAGTGTTAAATATTAAAAGAATTGCTTGCACACATACAATTTGATATGCAATAGAAATAATATTTTAATAGATTAAATAGGTCTTAAAAGCTGTCTCACATTTTAAGCCACTAACTGTCCATGGGCTTTAATTTTTTCAACTTTAAAATCAGGCCAGGGTGGCTCTAGGGAGTATCTGTAATTCCCATCAATTTTTATTATCAATGATTCTATGATGGCACCAATGATTAATGGGTTTTGTTTGCTTGCTTCTTGTTTTTTTTTTTTTTTCTGCCTCCCAATGTCCCATAAGTTAATTGAATATTTCTTTGGTTTGAGTAGCTAGCTTATTAACCTTCCATACACATGTTTCTCTTCCCTATGTTCATATCAATGCTTGCTGGAGATGCTCAGTCATTTTGACACTTTTGATGACTGTAGAGTACTGAAATAATCTGCATAATTGCTCTATGTATGATAGTACAAACAAAAAGGTGTCAATTATTAGGTATGGATAAAAATACCAATTTAAGCCAGATAGTTAGTGATCCATTCCTCACACTAGATTGCCAGGTGTATCTATTGCCTGCTTTAGGGCACTAGATTTCTAAAAAAATATTTTGCAACTGAAGAAGAGCCGTAGGGCTTAATTTTTTTTTAAGGAAAAAAAAAAGCTTTATTTTCTAAAACATCTGCATTTTTCTCCTTGAGGCTATCATCTTCCTTCAGAGGCCAATGCTTATTTTCCACATTTTGTCGAAGGCATCTTCCAAAATAGTTTCACAGGTGGAATCCCCACTGATAAGAATGGGCATATGGCAAAACAAGCATCAAAAGGCATTCCTGAAAGAAAAGCCAAGGAGCTTGACTTGCCTAAAGGAGGTTTGGGGAAGAAAATAGCCAGCAATTAATCTAATCGAATGCAGCTGTAACATTTGTTCTTTAAAAAAATGTTTTTGATAAGGATCTATTCCACCTATGCTTAAATATTTTCAATTTTGCCACAAAGGGTTTCATGTTCTCATAACAAGTAAATGTAATGCTACATTTTATAAATACTTTATAAGCCCTAGTAATATCAGTAACTAATTTTTTAAGGCTAGTCCTTGGTATTTTTGTCATTTTGAAAGTGCATGGTAAATATGTTATTTACAACACTGCGTGAAATTTAATCTGATGTGTGAAATTATAGGAACCATATTAAGTCTAAGTATGAATAGATTTTGAATGTAACTCTTTCCAGTAGCCTTCATAGAAGGCTATCAGGCTCTGTAATTGTACTAAAAACTATTTCACAAGTCTGTGTATGTACATTATGTAGCAGGCAAATGTACACATATGTCACTGTCTTTTGCATTAAAAATGATAAAATTGCTTATCAATTGTTATCTAAAATCCCTTTTTGCAGAAAAAAAAAAACCACCAAGAATCCCATTTTAGAGTAAGTGGATTTGAATCCTAGTGGTACTTACCTTTGTGACTTTATGTGAAAGCACTCTGAGATGGTGCATTCCAGAGTTGTCCTCTAGGTAATCACATCTAGTAAGTAGGCATTATGAATTGATAAAACAGTGCCAAGCTGTTTTAATTCATTGGTGGCTTCCAGTTCATATTACCTGTGTAGATTTGCTATCTATAAAACAGATTTGAGCAAATGGGCTCCACAGGGTAGACCAATTAATGGTATAAAAATTAATGAATAGGTCATCTCCAGCTTTTATTTGATATTATTGTATGCTAGCCTGACATTCTTCTTCTTCTTCTTCTTTTTTTCTTTTTTCTTGCTAAGTTATCTGGCTGGTCTCAGCTATTTAAAAAATTGGACTGATTAATAAAATTAGAAAAAAGCATTTTAAGAAAAAAGATTTAAGGGTTGTTTTTCCTTAAAAGTCAAGTGACTGTGTGTCTACCATGCCAGTTAATTGTTATTTTAAAAATAAGAAGTGTTTTAAAGGGAAAGGATAAATGTCAAGGAAATCTGAATTCTGAGAAGACCTTCAAAATGGATAGTCAGAGCATCAGATAATTTAGAAAAGCAGTGAGTCATGCTTTAAAAATCACTCTTAAAGACCTCCTACACTTATCATCATAGTGATAATTAAAGTTAAAAATGTTAAAATTTTAGGTGTTTTCCTAAGGCATTTGAGCAATTTTTACATGTCTTATCAAATACACAAAAATAAATTTTGCCAAAAATTCTAAAAATAAAACAAAACTAAAAACTTGTACACAACTACAAGTCTCCTTTGTCCCCCCCTGAATCCAAGTCTTTCCCCCTCCTGTACAGAAGTGGCCTCTCCTAACTGCTTAGTAGAGATTCACTGGGGCCCTTCACTCTGCATTTGTATAATGTTTGTGTTTATGTGATATATTTATTAATCTCATATATCAATATATATTTTAAAAAAATAAAGTCCTTGTGGAACTTGCTCTTTTCATTCATTATCATCTGTAAATGATGTGTAAAATGAACATTAGGGATCCCTGGGTGGCGCAGCGGTTTAGCGCCTGCCTTTGGCCCAGGGCGCGATCCTGGAGACCCAGGATCGAATCCCACGTCGGGCTCCCGGTGCATGGAGCCTACTTCTCCCTCTGCCTGTGTCTCTGCCTCTCTCTCTCTCATTTTATGTGACTATCATAAATAAATAAAAAATTTAAAAAAATAAAATAAAATGAACATTAGGTGTTGAATTGTAATCAAAACATAGCTATACCTCAATTTTGAAAATAAGTTATCTAGGCTTATGTGAGAATCAACATTTTGCAACTGTTTAGCTTTTAATCTTCTTGTTTTAACCATTGGGATTTTCTCAGGCTAAAGCTACATGGCAAAGAAAGCAGAATGCTTCTATTTTCTTACTGTAAGTTTATGATCTCTAAGCTCATCTTTGTCCCTACTGGCTAGCTACAAATTCAGCCATAGCTATTTGTCAAGTAGAGCAAAGAGGAGAAAATTCTTACTTGGTATTGCAGTTTGAGCTGTCTGGAGACTGCCAGATAATTAAATGTGATTTGCCCTCAGGAGGTGCTTTACTGGGTACTTTAAAGGCTTCCCAGCTGGACCCATCTCTTTCAGTTCTTTTGACTAATGTGAGGGATCTTCTCTCTGAGTTATGTGCTTTGGTCTTCCTTTCACTTCTGAGCTTTCAGTTGTTTACCTCCATCTCCGTCTGCTGAGATATCCCCTCAGGCAGCCCTCTTAGACAGGATCCACGATAATTCCACATCTGCCCTTTCTCACTTGTGCCAAAGGTATGTTAAAGCAGAACTTGGGGGTCCTCTATAACTATAAATGCTGAGACTGGGAGTGTAGTGGGAAAACCCTTCTATCCTTCATAGTTTAAGGAGCATCCTCCAAACTGCAGGTAAACACTTTTAAAATTCTTCCAGTGGTTCTTTTCATTTTTTTATTGAAAAAAAATTCCCCCCTTTTACTTCTTTTTAAAGGGACTTTCAAAAGCCTTGGAGATAAAAAGGGGCATCATTCTTTCTGAATGCATTTGTTTCTACACCAGCTATAAACAGATGGAATTGTTGGATCTCAGGATGGATACATATGAATTTTCATAGAGTATAATAATTTTTTAACTAAATGATTTTATTAATTTAGACTGGTAACATTTGAAAGTCTCTGTTTTCTCATATCCTTAATCTATTTATGATTTATGATATTTTTCATATTTATTAGCTTAGCAATTTCTATGTCCTCCATTACAGTTTAAAAACTCAAATCTCAGTAGAAAATTTAAGAACACAGTAATGGTTATTCAGGTTTTTATGAAATGAGAATTTACTCTCTTCATTTGGTGTATTGTATCAATCACTCTAAAATGTTATTCATCATAAAGTCTTGCTGTTTACAACAACATGGATGGATCTAGAGGGTATAATGCTAAGAGAAATAAGTCAGTCAAAGAAAGACAAAGTATGATTTAACTCATACGTAACATTAAAGAAAAATGAGCAAAGAGAAGAGAGAGAGAAATCAAGAAATAGACTTAACTATAGAAAACAGTTACTAGAAGGGAAGTGTGTGGGGGATGGTGAAATAGGTGGTATGGATTAAAGAGTAGACTTACCAAGATGAGCACTGAGTAATGTATAGAATTGTTGAATCACTAGATTTTACACCTGAACTAATGTAACACTGTATGATAACTGTACTGGAATTAAAATAAAAAAAATCAATAAATAAAAATAAAATGAAATGTTATTTGTCTCTTAAAAATAACTTTTATATAATAAGTTCTCTCGTTCACCATGATCAATCTCTAATCCTTTCTTTCTTTCTTTCTTTCTTTCTTTCTTTCTTTCTTTCTTTCCTTTTCTTTTCTTTTCTTTCTTTTCTTTCTTTCTGTGTGTACTCTGGTAAAGTGAAGTAAAATTTAGAAAAATTACTTCACACTTACTTCTCTGATTTGTCAGTGAATTAGAAATCCCTAAATTCTACTGTATATGCATGAGAGCATGAGTGAGAAGAGTACCTGCCAAATGAAAGGGAAGAATGCAGAGATTCAAAAATGAGAAAAAAGTGAAATGTGTTGGGTGTGGAGGCCGAGAAAATTAAGGCCATTTAATTTTAAGTTCAGCGTTAGCACAAGTACAGCCATCCCAGGACCCTGTGAATATGAGCTGAAATTTACATTACTTCAGTTACAGAAAAAAAAAAACAGCTTACAGCTTAACACCCTAGAAAGCCCCATATTAGAATGAAAACAGAGCTCAATGCCCTTGAAAGCCCCATATCAGAATGTAAACAGAACTTGAGAAATTCCTCCACCTTCTGGAGGTCCCTTAGACTAGCCCATAAAACTAAGCTGGAACCCAACTGGGGGTCCAAATCCCTGCTCCACTGTGTTGGGTATACTTGGACCCAGGCTCGAACTTGTAAATAAACCCTCCTGTGTTTGCATCAGTGTCGGCTCCTTGGTTTCTCGGATATGTAATCTTGAGCACAACATTGGGAAGATAGTTGATTTATGTCAACTGTAAAGTGTATGTTTTGATAAAGGAAAACATAACTGAGTTCTCTTCATTAGAGGAATTCTGTAAGAAGAAATGATCCATTTTATTAGTTTATGTGAGTTTTTTGGTACAATTTAGTTCTATCTGTAGTATGAATGTTCTTTTATTGATTATCCCTCTAGCTTGCATTGGTAGCTTTAGAGATTTTCTTAAAAATCCCTCTGAACATGATATAAGAAGAGGACATCTGAGAGCCTTGAATTTTATATACTTTAAACTAAACATAACATGTTAAACTTATACAGAGAATAATATAAATGTTTAATGCAATAGAGATCAATTTCTTATTCTTTTTCTACTTCTCTTTGTCTAACAACCTTCAAGAACATTCTTTTCTGTTGGTAAGTGATTTTTCCCCCAGTAGCTTCCAAATTACTTCTTTTCCTCTTAGTCTATTTTTTTTCACCAACGAAAATAAATTTTGTAATATTCAAACAAGATAACACTAGCATACATGATGCTTTCTATCCTACATTGCAAATTAATCTTTGGCTATTTGTTTATTTCAAGTACTGTGGTTTAAAAGGGTAGCTGCAATGAAGTGTATGCAACCAATGTGACTATAGGAGAGCACAGGAAAAATGTAATAACCACACAAAAAAGAAGCAAGTGGGCAGAGTGCACAATGCAAATATGCAAAATGACAAGATCAATATCATCATTTCTTCATTTATGGAAGGCTACGTTTTATCTAGAAATCAGATTTAATAGGGAAAACAGTTTCTGACAATGCCAATGATTTTTCATTTTTCTTCCTCTTATATGAATGAGAATGCTCATAGAAAATATATATTTAATAAGGAGGAAGTTTCTCATTGAACTAATATTTTAAAAATCTATCTCCCTATATCTCCCACTCCCTGGGTGGCTCAGTTAGTAAGTGTCTGACTTTTTCTTTCTGCTCAGGTTATGATCTCAGGATCATGAGATGGAGTCCTGCCTCAGAATCTGTGCTCGGCATGGAGTCTCCTTAACATTCTCTCTCCCCTCCTCCCCCTACACGTGCACTCTCTCTCTTTTTAAAGAAATAAATAAATAAAATCATAAAAAAAGAAAAATATATAAATATTTTTCCCATAACTTTTATCTTGGCTTAATACAAAAGTACAAGGTATACATTCTTTACTTATATTTGACCAGAATAAAAAACAGTAATAATAACACATTTTTATAACTTCAATATAAAGAGAATTGTAAATATATATATATATACATGTCTATATATATATATATGTTTTCTAATACAACAGAGTCTAAAAGCAGTATTGATATATTTCTCATTAATTCTTAAAATGCATTTTAGTTGCCAGTTGATAGTAAATGCCTCTACTTTGTGTGTACACAAACACATGCATGCATTACAGGCATGGGGTGAATAAAATAAATAAATCTAAGAAATCCTCCAATTAATTCTAGAAATGTAATATTATTTTGATAATATTAAAGGCTTCCAAAGGTGATAAAATTATATTACAACACTTTCATTTAATTCCAGATCAACTAAATGAATTAAATCTTTTTTTAATCTTTTAGAGCCATTCATTAAATCTTTTTTTTAGAACTATTTATGTTCACTTTACATTGCAAGGCTATTGCTATTAAGTAGAAGTGCTATTTTATTTTCTTTGCACAATAGTTGAGATCCATTTTAACAGTGAAAAAAATCCATTAGATTATTCTTCAAAGTACAATTTTCATAGAGGAAAAAAGATGTTCAGCTTTTAAAAGTTGCCCAGGTATTTATGTGCTCAGATAACCACAAAAGTGCTTTTGTTTAAGATCTCCTACTTGGCATGCAAATGGTCTTTATAAAGCAATGCTTGATTTGGCCTATTTTAAATTAAATTCCTGTGACTTTTTGTCAGTCTACTGGATAGGAACACGGAATCTGACATATTGAATCAGTCCATTGCTCCATCAAGTAGACTATTTTGTTTCCAATAATAGTCTATAAAATGAGACTTCAGAGAAAAATAAAGTATATTGCATGCTGTGAATTTTGAAAGATCTTACCTAATGTTCCTGATTCAGTCCCATGTAGGCATTTCCCTGTGAACTTTAAGGTGAGAGCAATGCAAAATTTCCACATTTCCTTTACTACAGAGGTACTTCAAGTGCATTTCTTACTTCCAAAGAACAGCAATTTATGTAAGAAACTTGTGCCATTTTTATTAGATTGCACATTTATAGTAAGTTATAAGTGTGGGAACAGTTTAATATTGAATTTAATTCTAAATGTAAAAGACTGCCGTAGTTGGTTTAATGGAGATTATACTTTGGAAATGTTTATATGGCTATAAATAGCCCAGACTATTATAAATGCAACACTATTCTTTTCAGTTAATCTTTTGTATGAATAACAGGTTGACTTCTCCTTCAACATAATCAAGGAGCATCTCATCACCTTAGTTATAAGAAAACCTTAAAATTCAAGTGGGAAATTGAGGAATGTGTATTTAGGGCAATCTCAATATATTTGTCTCCTAGATATATTTAATACATATTTATTTCAATAGCAAGAAACTACATTAACCAAAAGTTGACCTAGACCAATCACACACCAACTCAGGTCAAGGAGCACTGAATTGCAGATCCTAGAAGCTAAAGTGACTTCATTTATCACATTCCAGTCACAAAAATAAATTTTCACAGTATCTCATTTTGAGAGGTACTTCAAAGAACAACACACACAAAATACTTTTATGAAAACAGAGGTATATACCCAATCAATACAGGTTTTTGGAAAGTATACATGATGTCTTCCCAATAATTTATATTGATCTTAGACATAATACATGTTACTTTGTCTCCTCCTTAATTCAGGTACCTAAATTAACTATTGTGAATACAGAGTTAATTTTTCCCCACAGAATTATTAAATTTAAAAAAAATCAAGACCCCCCCCCCAAAAAGCACATTACACTATCATGCTCTGCACCACCATCCATAATGTCAGAGAATCTAAGAACATAAGACTGTTTTAATTATATTACATTGAGTGATGTACCTTAAAACCAGATACAGATTAACAGATAGAAAGACTTAGTACAGTTAAAGGTTTTATTAAAAAACAAAAAAGGTTTTATTATACTCATAGCTTCCTGAGGAGATCATAGTACACTAGGCAAAACCATTCAGGGAAAGCACTGTCAGGAGGCAGCCAAGTAAAAGGAGAATTGTGGGGAAGCAACTTTATTGTGGTTTCTGTGAGAAGGAAAGGGTAAAGTAGAGCAAATAGGCTCAGAATTGGTTTGTTATATTTGAAGGTGGCTCCCTCCCCCATAGTACTCATATTCACTGTGACTGTTAGAGTATATACATTAAAACTATCTAAGGACTCCAGATGCTATGGATGAGTTACAATTTGGTTAAGGATAGCTAACAGTCCCTTAGGTGGATATTAAGGTATCCATTTACAGAAATTAAAAGGATGGTTAATACAATGATATAGCCATCCTTAAATATCACTATTGTTCTCATCAATATGAATATGATTCGCACATAAATTGAAATGATATATATTCATGCAATTTAAAATTATCTTTTCTTTGTTCCATGCATTGTCACAAATAAAGGTTCCATTCCATTTTTACTATTCACTTTTCAACTTGCTTTACAAAAATGCACATGTAATTTCTGACTTCCACTAAAGAAAATATAGAGGCTAGCTTGATAATTTGTGTGAAAATGTTCCAATATTTTTAGAAAATTTCCTATCTGAATTATGAGTTTTATTCCAGATTCTGGGTTCTGAGTGAACTGACATTTTTTCAACTCATAAATAGATGATCTCTTATATTATTCTGCAAAACCTTCACTCAGTTTGTTTCTTGATATAAGCCTTACTCATAAAAAGTCACATATAAAAATAATTTCACTTGTAGGATGCCTGAGTGGCTCAGTGGTTGGGCACCTGCCTTTGGCTCACGGTGTGATCCCGTGGTCCCGGGATCAAGTCCCATGTCGGGCCCCCTGCATGGAGCCTGCTTCTTCTCCCTCTGACTACGTCTCTGCCTCTCTCTGTGTGTCTCTCATGAATAAATAAATAAAATCTTTTAAAAATGACTTCACTTATATTATAATAAGAAACGTTGTAAAAAAAATCTCTAAATTAAAAAGAACTAATGTTCATTAACCTTTTCAAAATAGAAAATTGAAGTAGGGACCAATAGGGAATCCAGAGTTTTGTTTCCTTTCCCTCTCCTAACAATTTTTAAATATCACTTGGCAAATGGTCTAGATAAAGATATTCAGCACAGAAGCAAATAAGAATGCAGTACCTAGAGTATTTAAGAAGGATATTTAGGGGCACTGTCAGTTAAGTGTTTGCCTTAGGGTACTGGGATGGAGCGCCGTATCAGGCTCCCTGCTTGGTGGGGAGCCTGCTTCTCCCTCTTCCTCTGCCCCTACCCCCACTTATGTTTGCTCTCTCTCAAATAAATAAAATCTTAAAAATCAAAACATAAAAAAGAAGACAATTTAGTTCACCATTATTAATTGATTCCAAACTATTTTTCTGTCTTACATATTTCATCTGGACTAGTCATCATTATTTTGAATCAAAGACTACCTTCAAAGATTGCAGCATTTTATCATTGTGTATGTTTTGAAACCTCATGCACATTTTAAGCAGATTGAGTCTTACCAGTCTATAATACTTGCTATGATCTGCTCCATGCCTGTTTTTCCTGCCTCATCATTTGCTTCTCTTCTTAATCATCAGATTATACTAACTCTCTTTCCTCACCTTCATACATAACTATCTTTGCTCTCAGACTATGTCCTACTCCCTACTTCATATGCTCTCCCTAACTTGGATTGCTAAGATTCACCATTCAGTTCTCAGCTAATATGTAAGCTCTTCAGAATAACATTCCCAAACTACCTTCTCTACAGAGATCCTCTTCTCTTTCTATCATAGAATCGGTTAATTTCCATTATATTATAATTTTACTTAATGTTCATACTTTTTTTTGTTTCTTTATATAAATAGTCTTCCTCACAAATGATAAATTGCATAAGGACGGGAAGTTTTTGCAACACTGATCACATGCAAGATTTAGCAAAATGCTTGACACTCAGTTCATTTATTCTGATTCAGTGAATGAAGGTTATGAAAATGTTGGTATGGGAAAAAGGAAAGAAGTAACGTTGTTGTTATTGTTGTTGTTGTTGTTCTTCTTCTTCTTCTTCTTCTTCCTCTTCCTCTTCTTCCTCTTCTTCTTTCAGATATGCAGAATTTAGTCTAAGTTTAGGTCGACTAAGTGGAACAAATGTTCTACTAAAAGATAATTCATTCTTGCCACAGACAAGTGCAGAACAGTTTTATCTTGAGTAGGTCTTCCCACAGTCCAGACTGCCATGCTGATAATGACCATGGTGGGGTGAAGAAAGCTAAAGCACCAGTAAATGTACTTGGTCATATATTACAGCCATTTCTACAACAACTTTTATGCATAAATACCACATTTTATTCTCTATTTCTCTGATTCATCTATCCAATTTTTATATAGTTTTGTACTCAGGTAAAAAAGGGAGAACTGATATTTTTCTAAAATTCTCTATTCTCTGAGAGTTATTTTGAAGACTCATTATGCAATGTCAATAAGCTAAATAGTAAGGTGATATTCTTGAATTCTAATATAATTAAAGCTGAAGATGTTCATAAAATGTCTATTTGAAAATTTTGATTTTCAAATGAGAAATTATTGTTGAGATGAGAGAAATATCAAAAAAGAAGTTTTGAAGTTCATGTGTAAAATAATAGTATGATAGTTGCTCTGAAATAAGACATAAAAGATGTAATTCACAGTAATATTGAAGGAAAAGTACATGCACAATTAAGTGTTACTAATGAAAGGAGAAAGTTAAAGTAAATGGTATTGACCACATAATCCACGAGTAAAAATCTTTAACTTTGATAAAATTCAGAAGATTCTAAAATACTCCCAAAAAAGCCGATTTGTGTTTCTCTTAAATGTCCTGTGAACATCTGTGAAACTCTTTTTACAGTAAATAGAAACTCTTTTTGAAGCCTTTAAAAAAAGTTGATGATTCATTTAGTTAGTTGAGGATTACAAGATCTTGTATGTTGTATGGTACCATCCAGAGTAACTACCATGTAAAATTAATTCTGAAATTCTAATATACAAGCTCCTTTTTTCACATACTGCTACTAACATAAAAAGAACATTAAAATGCCTTCTAGGAATGTTCCAAACATTAAAATGTTCATCACAGAAACTACATATCAAAATAGACATAAACCCAAAAACAAAATACATGAACCTCCTCAGATACATAAAGCAAAGAACAGCCATAATTGGACAGTCATAATTCACTTTGTTATTATTACTCACCAGAGAGACAGTATGATAATATCATCATCTCAAAGATGCAGAAAAAGCATCTGACAAAATCCAAAAGTCACTCACACTGTTCTGTGACTGGGACTAAGACTACTACTACTACTACTACTACTAGTAGTAGTAGTAGTAGTAAGACTAGTAGTAGTAGTAGTAAAAGAACTTCTCAGAAAAGTAAAAATAGGAAGAAAAAACACTTTCCCAATTTTATATAATATGTTTGTCCACTTCCCCCCCAAAAAAATATAGCTAAAAATACATGTAAGTAGAAATACTGAAATCTTTTAATCAATGGTTGAAGGCAAAGCAAAGCTATATTGTTTACCATTTGCATTCAATAAACTAGTATATTAAAGGATTTATTAAATATACAAACATAATGAATGAAGATGCAAAAGTAAAATGTCCACTATTCACAGGCATCATGAGTACATTAAAAAAATCTATCTATTATAAACAGACAAAAATAACTAAACCTCATAAGGAAATGTAAAACATCACAGGATGTAAGTCAAATGTAAAAATAAATACTATTACTATATACTAGCAACGAACACTTTGGAAACAGAATTTAAAAATGTATTCATGGTAGTATTAAATGCTACTACATAGATAGGAATAAATCTAGCAAAATATGTGTAAGACCTCTAAAATGAAAATTTTAAAGTGACACCTGTGTGACCCAGTGGTTGTGCATCTGCCTTTGGCTCATGTTGGGATCCCAGGGTCCTGGAAGACAGTCCCACATTGGGCTCCCTGCAGGGAGCTTGCTTCTCACTCTGCCTATGTCTCTGCCTCTCTGTGTGTGTTTCTCATAAATAAGTAAATAAAATCTTAAGAAAGAGAAAATTCTAAAATAGTACTAAAAGAAACCTATAATTTAAAAATTTCTAATGGTATGGAAAGTATAACATTAAAAGACTCAATACTGTTAACGTATCTATTAATTCGAAAGATCTTGTATACTAAACACAATCCCAATGAAGATTACAGAAGCCTTTTTTCATAAAATCAACAAGATAAATTTATAGTTATAACAATGCAAAAAGCTAGAATTGCACAAAAATGATCTTCAACAAGAAGAACAACACAAAGATCTTCACAAAGCTACCATAATAAAACTTAGTGATACTGATGTAAGAATAGATAACTAGAACAATGGAGTGAAAGAGTCTAGATAAACTAGAGAAGTGCATACAGAGAAGTGAATTACAACAAAGGTGTCAAGTCAACTTAATGAAGGAAGGAAACTCTTATAAGGAAATAATGATAGAAGAACTTGATTTGTGAAGAACACAAAACCAAAAAATCAAAGCCAAAAGAAAGCCTCAAATAGTAGCTGATACAACAGAAACATCAATTTACTATGAATCATAGACCTAAACATATAAGGTAAAACCATAATTCTAGAAAAAAAAACATGAAATAATATATTCACATCTTTGAGTAGTCAAAGATTTCATCAATCAAATACAGAACCACTCACTATAAAATAAGAAAAAGGTATCCAGAATTTCATCGAAATTAGTATCAATTCATTGGGAAAAATTCAAAGGCAAACAAACAAGGAATATATTGGTATAGTTCTATATGTCCATATATTAATATCTATTCTATAAAAAGAATAATTACACGTTAACTAAAAGACAAGTGAATAAAGGAGGCAAAGTACTGAAAAGACACTTCATGAATGAAATGGCCATAAACACATGTAAAGGTACTCTGCATAATCAGTCACTTGAAAAATGTAAATTAAAAACATAATGAAGTATGCTAATACTACTCACAAGCATTGCTAAAATAGAAAAGACTGACAAGAACAACTATTGAGGATATCAACTAACAGAATTTCTAAATGATGAAATTGTTTTGGAAAACTCACTGGTAGTGTCTTGTAAATTTAAACATTTATGCATTTTTAAGCCAAAACATTTCATTGCTAAGTATGTATCTTAGGTAAAGAAACACATGTCTTCGACGGATATTGTAAAACTGTTTAGAACATCTTTAAAAGACAAAACTGGGAACAGCACAAATGTCCATCAATGAGAGGCTGAATTTTGGTTTATCCATAAAATAGAATACTACTCAATTTGCCAATGAAAAGGAACTATTTCATTAAAAAACAAGCCAGATCTAGAAGAATATATATCGTATGACACCATTTATATGAAGTTAAAGAACAAGTGAAACTTACATAGTGAGAAAGAAATTAGAAAATAGTTACCAAGGTAGGGAGGGAATTCACTGGAATGATCAAAATGTTTTATATGTTCTTTTGTGTGGTGGTAGGTGACTGTTTTCAATGATCATACTCACTAAATTTAGATAGGTGAGGGGGTGGGCAAAATGGGTTAAGGGGAAGGAGAGACACAGACTTCCATTTATGTAATGAATAAGTCACAGGAATAAAAGGCAGAGCATAGGGAATATAGTCAGCAATATTGTAAAGGTATAATCATGTACCTAGTGATATGTATGGTGACTGATGGTAGCTACATTTGTGGTGAGCATAGCATAGCATATAGAGAAGCTGAATCACTATGTTGTAGACCTGCAACTAATACAACATTGTGTATCAACTACCTTCAAATTAAAAAAAAAATAAATTAAATTTTAAAAAAAGCTCATCAAACTTAACACTTAATATCTGTACATTTTCTTGAGGATAAATTATACCTAAAATATTAAAAATGAAAGAGAAACTTTTCATAAATTAATATGGAAATATTTCTAATAATGCAATGTACAGACTAATGAATAGAAGATGCTACTTTATTCTGTTTTATCCAATCAAGTGGTATCTAGGAATAGTTCTTCATGTTCTTTTACCGTTAACAGAGAAACCAATGAAAAGTGATTATTTCTTGAAGGGTAGCTAATAAAGTAGGGAATAAAGTGGACTGGGCAGAGGTACTAACATTTATTTTACTATACATGGGGTGCCTTGGTGTCTTAGTGGATTAGCAGCCAGCGGTCTCTTGATTTCAGCTGGGGGCATGATCTCAGGGTCATGGGATTGAGCCATTTCTTGTTCCACTCCCTGCCTCACCCCACACTTGCACTTTCTCTCTCAAATAAATAAATGAATGAATAAATAAAATGTTAAAAAATTGACTATATAAATTTCCTATTTCATGTTTTTGGGGGCATTTTAATATACTAATCAATTGAAAAAAATAAAGGGGGATAGTCAGATGAAAAGTAACATCTTATGAGGTATACCTTAGCAGTAACTGCTATTATTATTATGATTATCATCATCATCATCATCATCATTATTTTGTAGATAATTGGCTCCATCAGTCTGGTGTTGCTCAAGGAAATATCTTTGATAGAAGTCAAGATCAGAAAAAAACATAATATACTCTTAAGAAAATGTAAATCCCCCTATCTGTCTTGGGCAAGACATGTGATAGAAAGGGTCAAGATTTAGTTCGATTAAGATTACAAACTATAGATAAGTATTAATAAAACATGATCATCTTTAGCCTTTTTTTTCCTTGATATTTATTTTAATCAATAACATGAATAACGATTATTCATATTTGTGTTCTACTTACAATTTTGTTGAATGTTTTAGAAAAAACTACCCAATGCTAATACTAAGAACTAATTTCCATGATTATAGCTGCATGAAAGCATCCTAGAAGAAAAATAATTTTTAAAAGGCGTTTCGAATCACTCCCACTGTTTCTCTTTTACCATCATTGAACCATAAAGTATACACAATGGGGAAATTGGCAAGTCAACTTTGGTACCAGCAATTCAATTAAATCATGACTATTTCTTACACAGAAGTGACAAGATAGGTGTTTTTTTCACCACTCCCACATATTTTTATGTTTAGGCTATACATTTTTCATTAAATATGCTTAATATCTAATTAGTATTATATATTTAGGAAATATATTTATAGAATTAAATTAAAAATCTATTTCCAGAATGTACATAAAATATATCCTAAATCATATGCTCCCAATACACAGTAGTAAAAGAACATTAACACACATTAATATCTTTTGTTGAAGTGTGTGCTGCTGCTTACATTCATAAAATGTTTCAGTAAACAAATCTTTCTTTCTTTCTTTTTCTTTTTTCTTTCTTTCTTTCTTTCTTTCTTTCTTTCTTTCTTTCTTTCTTTCTTTCTCTCCTTCCTTCCTTCCTTCTTTCCTTCCTTCCTTCCTTCCTTCCTTCCTCCTTCCTTCCTTTCCTTCCTTCCTTCCTTCCTCCCTCCCTCCCTCCCTCCCTCCCTTCCTCCCTTCCTCTCTCCTTTCCTTCCTTCTTCCCTTTCTTTCTTTTTCTTTTTGGAAAATATATTCTATATATTCATTTCATGTAGTTCAACCATTAACTCAGGAGAGGAGGGAATTCTTTTCTGTTCTTTGTCAGCAATTCATCACTCAGTACATTAACTACAGCATTCTGTAGTCCCTGAAAAATGAAGTATAATTTCAATAGGAATTATGTTTTTGCTCCTTTCATATTTTTCACATATATATAATAGTAATATTCAATCACCCAAAAGTTCTTGCCTCTTTAAATATTTGCCAAGTTTTAAATGTTTTAAAGCCATTTAATCTTAGTAGATAGTGAAATTTCTATTTTAAACTTCTCATCCTCCATCTTTTGCATTCTTTTAGCTTTTGATCTTTTAACTGCCTGGTACATTATCCAATATTTTTTCATCTCATCAAATTTCATAAGGAGAATGGTGTTTGGTCCAAAGCCCAAGTTTAGAGAGGTCTAATATGAATAGTTGGTGTATCTAGTGTGGACATGTCTTTTCCTACACAATCTTTGCTAATACTGGCTTTACAACAAAATATTAACTCTATTTAAGTTTCTTTGTTCCTTCATGATCTTAATTTTTGTTTAAGAAAACATGTTTTTCTCATTATCAATACATTTTCCCCAGTGTGTCTGCTTTACTTCTCTGTATCTTCCTTACTTTCTCCAAAATAAGAAACTGTCCCCAACAGGACTGATAATGCATATTTGCCTGAAATGGGCATGAAACTACTCAGGGAACTGAATGCTTCCACTGAGACAATTTCCTTGATAATCTAATCCCAGGGCTGCTAGTATTCCCAGCAGAGACAGTGCTTACAAGAGAATGAAATGAAATTGTGTTCATCCTCACACAAAAATACACAGATTTACTTTTATTATTTTACTCAGGATTTAATGGAGGAGAATTATCACTAAGTCCTGATGCTATTCTCTTTTTTCTCTTTCCAAAAGAACTTATACAATGTTAATCAGTGTGTTGATGAGGGAATTTTTGTGTTGATCTGGACTTTCTTTAGTGAATTATTCTAATTTCAGGTGATCTTGTCAGAATTAGAAATTCTAGGATCCAGCCAATGATTATCTTAAATTTAATACACGATTTAATTTCTGCTTATGCATTTGTTTAGATGGCTGTCTTCATAATTGATACTGGTTAACCTCAACAATGGTTGTGTAAAATTGGGTTATTGTTTTTATAAACTAAGTTTATTTAGATATGTATTCGTTTTTGGATTTCAAGTTTTCTGCTTTGACTCCTGAATTATTTAGAAGCTTCTGAGTTGTCCACATTCCATGAGGGAGGCAGTAAAGCTCTCTGAAATAGAAGTCTCTTTCTTCTTGAAGTAACACCCGCAGCTACTCCTGCTTACCTGAGTAGTATTGGAAAACTTTCTAAATAATATAATTCAACACTCCCCTTGAAAGTTTTATCTCTGGATTTGCTTTGGGCAAAATGTGCTGATCTGTTTGTACCAAACACCATATGTGTCACATATTACTATATAGAATATTAATGATCTAGTTTGGTTAGATTACTCTACCCTTGGATCTTTCAATTTACTATCTGAGCCAAAGTCTCATTTAGCATACAAAGATTTGCCCATGTATGAAGATATAATTATCCAAAAGGGAATAAGTAAGTCCCTACTGAATGTTGATTTGCTATATGTCCTTGATGGGAATAGTAGGTTCTTGTTAATTTGAGTTAGTCTGTCCCTTTTACAGTGCCAACAAATTTGAGGGGGCGGACAGGGGTCAAAATTCTACAGTATCAGCAAGGAGCTAGAATAATCCCAAGGCATTCATTACCCCTGGAGTCTCATTCAGATATTGTTCAAACTGCAAGTGAAAGGACTGGGTATTATTTTGTAATAATCTCAGTATAGAGATGAAGATGCATTGAAAATATGAGATCATGAAGCTATATATAATGGATAGGGATATTGCTCAGAGGAAGAAAAGATGGTGAGCTATGCTCAGAACAGCTGGGTAGACTAAGACTCTTTAAAGCTTCTCATTCTCAAAGAAAATTCAGATTCTCTCTTCCTCTTTCTCCTCTGTCCCTCCCCCCTCTTGTTTGAACAAACTTGCTCTCTCTCTCAAATAAATAAATAAAAATCTTTTAAAAAAGATTGATTTAGTAATCAAACATTTTCCCTCAAAGAAAGTTCAGGATAAGGTGGCATCAGTGGGATTTTACCAAACCATTAAGAATTAACAACAATCCTTCATAAACTCTTCCACAAACAGACTGCAATGGGGAGGAGGGGAAGAGGAAGAGAAAGGAAGGAGGAAGAGAAAAGGAGAATATTTTTGAATTCATTCTATAGGTTAGTATTTCTCTGAAATCAAAAACCTATGCTGTGCTAATGGGTATGGAATGTATTTTTGTGATGAAGAAAATATTCTGGAATTAGAGTGTGATGAATATATTAAAAAAAAACACTCAACTGTACCCTTAATAATAGTTTATTTTATAGTATGTGAAATGTATCTCAAATATTTAAAAAAAGGAAATCAGGTAATCACATGATTAAGATCCCTTTTGGTCCAGCATTTTAATTTTCTGATGTGATGAAATATATAAATCCTATAATAAGATTTTAATGGCACATACATAATACTGTAGAGAAAAGTTTGAAATAAGGGTAAAGTAGAGGCGTATTGCAAAGATTTATTAAAAATTAACATTAATGAATGGAGAAGGAAGGTATAAATGTAAGTAGTGTGTTCAGATAAGTCAACCCTAGTGTGTATCAGAGTGGGACTTATCATTCTGCAATGCTATTCCCTATGCCTTGTGAAATGACAAAGCAGAGATCTAGTAGAAGCCCGAATAGCTCTGTTCTCACTAAGGACAGAATGTACACAATACTTGAACAATAGGTTTGAACTGCATGGGTCCACTTATACGTGGAGCTTTGAAAGAGCTTCTGCCCCATTGTACTCCCTCTAGTACTAGCAATGAAAAATGTTATTTTTCAAGTCTGATTGAAATTTAAGGACTAGAGCTGGGGTTAGGGTGAACATGATGCCACACATTTGCTGTTCTTACTGAGATCCAGCCACTTTTCTTGCCTAAATGTCTCTTTCTTTGCTGCAAGCCTTTGGATAATTTTCAGAGTTCTAAAAATTTTGTTTCTAATAATCACTATCTTTTTTTATTGTTTTATGGTAGGGTAAATTTTCAGAGGTCTTCTCTCTACCATTTTCACTTAAATTACCCAATTACCTTCATTTTTAAATTAAGGTCTCAGGAGCACTAGACTTAAGTAGGTTTCCCAAAAAGTATATCGATAGCATTACCTACACAACACCTACCCACAAAATCTGTGAACATCTAAAATTATGTGTAGCTACTGCCACTCTGGACCAACTGTTGATTACTAAGAAATTCCCTATACATGTAAACATATTTTATGCCAAATTCAAATTCTATAGCTTTGATGTTATATAGAATAAAACCTGCAGTTTTAAATCATACAAACTTGATTACAGTTTTTGAGAAGGTCAATAAATTTGATGAATTGTGCTATATGGATTCAAATAATAGTAGGTATTTGTTCTGCATTCATTTAAGAAGATACAGTCTTATAGAAAAAAATGGCAAAATCTTTCTTTTAGTTTTCTTACTTCCCTCAAGTGATGTATAGACAGATCCTTTTCTGAACTCTTAGGCCTTTCTATTAAGTGTGATATCTCACAAAGGTGTCTGGTTTCCATTTTCTGAAAGAAGGAATTGAAGTATGCTGGCCTAATTCCATTCTTCTTTGATTGTACTGGAGTGGCAAGCATTCTTTATTGCACAATGGGGAGAACATATGTGATGACTGAGATTGTATTGACAGGGAGGAAAAATTCAAGTTGTGATTTCTGTATTAAGCACAGACCTTTCCAAAAGGGAGAAAAGATTAATGGATAGCAATATTACCTGTTTTCTCCAAGGCTTTAGACAATTCTAAATAGGTAAACTCTTCTATAATTTCTTAATATGAACAAGAAGCCATGAAATATTCCTATTATGGCCAGTTAATCAATCAGTTGAGACAATGACTTATTTAATAAATTTAAAAAGTAAAATAATTAAGAAATAAATTTTCATAGTCCTAGCATTTTGCTGACTGTAAAATATTCTTTCTGCATTCAGTTAATTAAAAAATATTTGTTGAAATTATTTTTTGAACATTTTTTTGAACTCTTTAGCTGTTCCAAATATAGGGTGGATAAAGATGAATAAGCTATGCTCTTTGGATGCAGGGACCTTACATTGTAGCCACCAATAAAATTATCAATTTTGAATCCTCCAATTATCTTTCAGGATTCTCTTTCTCAGACTCCCCTGATGACAGTAATTTTGAATTCATCAAACACCAAAAATACATAAATTCGTTCATTAAATACCCTTTCCTTCCCATAGCCCATTGTTTTTTTAGAATTACTTTGTTTTAAATATTTACTGAGACCTAATGACATGCCACACATTGAACTAAGACATTTAAATGCCTTCCTTTATTTAATTTTCAGAAACCCTTTGAAGGCGCATGTATTGTAATCATTTTCTTGATGAAACATTGAACGTTTAAAAATTTAAGTAAAGGAGAAGTATTTTTAGCTTTAGGCAGCAGATTAAGATGTATTTTCCCAATAAGAACATGTCTGGAAGTAAACAGTTGTTGGAATTGGTTTAATAGTTCAATCATGTTAGTGTTGGAGTCTATGCAATCATCCTGGTTCTTTATTCAGTGTCACTATAGATGTCCCAGCACAATTTATCAATTCTCACTCAGGCTGAAGGGTACAAGAGGTCAAAGTATCAATGTTATACCTTTTGTTCAGAAAATAAGTTAGAAAGCCCACAACAGAGTCTTACTTGGTATACTTTACTAGAATTGTGTCACATTTGTTTATCTACATGTTTATCTCTTAATTTCACAAGAGTTTGGGAAAGCACAAGTATATATCCAAGAGGAATTTGGAAAGGGAAAAGTGATTTGGATACAGGGAATTGATCAGCCAATAGATCAGTTTCACCTACTTTTTGTCACAAAGCCTATACATTGGGATCCCTGGGTGGCACAGCGGTTTGGCGCCTGCCTTTGGCCCAGGGCGCGATCCTGGAGACCCGGGATCGAATCCCACATCGGGCTTCCAGTGCATGGAGCCTGCTTCTCCCTCTGCCTGTGTCTCTGCCTCTCTCTCTCTCTCTGTGACTATCATAAATAAAAAAATAAAAAAAAATTTAAAAAGCCTATACATTTAGCTAGAAATCTATATCTACTTATCCCTAATTAAATATAACCACCATCTTAATATTGGTGTTTATTCTTTTCAGGAACACTTTAAAACCTTAATTACAAGTATCCTAAAACAACTTATTATTATTATATATTATAATCTATATTATATTATATATATTATATTATATATAATAATATATTATATTTTTAATATAATGAATAAAATTATATATTATTAATATATAAAGTTATATATTATTATATATTATAATATATATTATTTTATATTTTTTAACCTTTATAACACAATTATACTATTTTTAATCTCCTGTAACTTACTTTTGTATTTCTTTGATGTATTTTTAAAAGTCTTCCAAATGATACCTGTAACACCAGTTCATTAAATTTTATAGATAAATTACACTTTATTGTGTCTATATAACAAAATGATGATTACTCATATAAGATCATTCTTTTTGTAGATCAAAAAAATGTATATCATCAATTTCAAAGGGCTTCATTTGATAAATATCCATTCTCCCTTTTAAGGACATTTAGATTGCTTCGAAACAGTTTAGCTATGGATATACTTGTATAAGTTTTCTTCCAAAATAAAAATAAAATGTGAGTTTAACTTCAAGCAATGCTTTTCAAAGATATTTACTGCATTGTGCACATAGAAAATTATATTATTTAACAGTTCATACACTATAGAATGCTAACTGGTGTTGGTTACTTGCCTTGGAACTCCAACCACCACAGGCATACCTGGTCCCTTTCTGATTACATCATCTGCAGCATAACTGTTGAGAAGTTCTGCCCCAAAGAATATACTGTACATATATTATAGTATTATTTTATAATATACCTACTGGTCTTTTAATAAAACTAAACCACCTTTTTTGGTATTTAATTAATTTCTGTCCTTATAGTTACTATAGAAATGTTTTATATATTGCTGATTATGAACTAGGCACGTGCTAAGTAATTTCCATGTATTTATGTATGTCATCTTCATAGAACTACCATGATGTTATTTTTTTTAAATTTTTATTTACTTATGATAGTCACAGAGAGAGAGAGAGAAGCAGACACACAGGCAGAGGGAGAAGCAGGCTCCATGCACTGGAAGCCCGATGTGGGATTCGATCCGGGGTCTCCAGGATCACGCCCTGGGCCAAAGGCAGGCGCCAAACCGCTGCGCCACCCAGGGATCCCCAAGATGTTATTTCTATTTGCAAAAAGGAGGAAGCTAAAGCATATTGAGGTTAAGAAATTTACCCAAGGTCATTTGCCTAGTAAAGAATGGAGGTTGGATTTGGAACAAGGCAGTCTGGTTTCTCATTCTCAGTTCTTAACCATTGCATTCAACCTTTATTATTTATTTCCTTTTACTCTGCTTGTGTACTATTTAAGTTACGTAACATCTCCACTTTACATCCTAGGGAGATGAATTTCCTCCATTTTAATTTCATAAGAAGGGTATCGATATTGGCCTTTTTTCTTTCCTATGTAGGGTATTGAGAAAGAGAAAGCCAGTCTCTGATGGCTGGAAGCTGGCCTGATACTCAAGTTAGACCATGGTGATATCCTGTTAAACAGTTTCACTCTATAACCATGTCTAAAACAGACAAAACATCATTGGCCAAGCCATGAAATTCAAACAAAAGCAAAAACAAAAAACAAGCATCTATCATTGTTAATATGAGTGACAGCTGTTTCTTTAACAGATACAGCTTTAGTCTCATTTCATTTCTCTTGTCTTCTAGATAAAATTATTAACATAACCAATCAGAGAATTTTCCTTACTGAGAGCATCCAATTTATAGCAATGACCTACATCCTTGAACTCTCCACAAAAGCATCTAGCACAAGCCCAAATCCTATAATGAGCTCTTTCCACATCCTCTCATTGACAACCTTCAGAGATTCCTCATTGTATCAAGCTTCCCTTTTTGCAACAAGTAAATCAAACCAACTAAACATGAGTTTCTAAATTTTCTAAATACATAATAATCTTTGGTTTCCATGTTTGTGGTTTACTAATATAGTAATATAAAAATTCCCCACTTTTTTTGTATTTCTAAATATGTCCCATTCTATGGTTCAAATTCAGACATTTAGTGTGTGTATATATAACATAATGTTATATATATTATATATATATAATTTAAAGAAGTTTAAGGTTTACAGAAAAATTGAGAAAAAGGTACAGAAATTTCCCAAATATTACCTGCCTCCATATATATATATATATATATATATATATATATATATATATATATAAAACTTCCCTCATTATCAATATCCCCAACCAGAGTCATTCCTTCCTTACAACTGGTGAACCTACACTGACACACCATAATCATCCAAAGTCCATGGTTTACATTAGGGCTTACTCTGGGCATTGCATATTTCATGGGCTTTGTCAAATGTACAATAACATGTACTCACCATTATAGTACCACACACAGTATTTGCACTGACCTAATAATCCTGCATGTTATGACTATTCATTACTCCATCTCCCCTAACCTCTGGTAACCATCCATCATTTTACTGTATTCATAGTCTTTTTTTTTTCGAAATGTCATATAGTTAGTATCATACAACTTGTAGCCTTTTCAGTTCAGTATCTTTCATTTACTAATATGGGTTTTAAGTTTCCTTCATGTCTTTTTATGGCTTGACATCTCATTTATTTTTAGTTCTGGATAATATTCTATTGTATACCATAGTTTATTTATCCATTCACCTATTGAAGAACATCTCCTCAAAAAGTTCTCATGCACAATCAATTATGACCCCCCAATGCCACCCCAGACAACCACTAATATAATCAATTCCTCTCTTTTATCATATACATAAACACACACACACATACACATACTATATATATAGTTTATAAAACTCTAAAACAAATGAAACCAATCTTCAATGATAGAATGGCATATAAATATTTACATGTATATACATATTTTAGTGTCATTACTAGGTTAGTTTTTCTGTTCTAGAGTTTAATATACATCAAATAATAACATGTACTTTCATAGAACTCTGATTTTTAAAAGTATATAAAATACATATATAAGTCAATTAAAAGAAGTGTCATTCGGTCAGTCAGAAAGTCATATCTTTTTTAAAAAAAGATTTTATTTATTTATTCATGAGAGACACAGAAAATGAGAGAGCGAGAGCAAGAGAGAGAGAAAAAGAGAGGCAGACACATAGGCAGATGGAGAAGCAGGCTCCATGCAGGGAGCCCAATGTGGGATTTGATCCCAGGACTCCAGGATCACGCCGCTGGGGAAAAAAACTAGCACAGTTTGGGGGAGTCTCACAAGTGAGGTAAAAAAAAAAACTCAAGTTTTTAATGGACTGCAGTTTAAACACCAATGACTTACATAGATGTAAGTTAATGAATAAACTAATTAATATGTAACTAAAATAAATACATAATTAAAGCAAATTCAATATCTTGAATTTATAAAGCATAATATTCTGTCCATCAAAAGTAATCCTTCTGACCAGATTATATGTCACTCCAATCTAAGTACTGGGAATCATGTGCCATAAGGAATGCTTGCAGAAAAGGTAGTGACAAAAAACATAAAACATAAAAGAGAATAAAAGTTTAATAACGACAGGGTTGAAGTTCTTAAAAATTTGGAGCACTTTCCATGCAGAAGCAAAAGTTGATTCACTGTTTTGTCTTCAAGACAGAATTAAGCTAAGAGGAAATTAGAAATGTTTCGTCTCAGTTTGAGAATCAGTAGTGCAGTGGTAGCTGATGAAATGTGGCTGGTGAAAGAAGAGAGCAATGAACACACTCTCCACTGGCAGCACATTTCAAATAATTTTGGGGTAATATTTTGAAATGAGATATCCAAATATCTACACTGAAATCACAACTCTAAAATGAATTGTTCTTTAATTAGGTATCAACTCCTTAGTTAATATCAAGCAGGCTCTCAACTACTAGTCTTCCTCCTACCTACCACTCACATCTAATTTTACTATTGAGAAGAATGTTTATGTTTTAAAAGCTGGAAAATACTAAGATTAAAACAAAGAGATGCATGATATAGTGAAATTTTCTATAATTATTTATTTATTTTTCCTCTGGTTAACTTCTACTCTTCTTGGTTTCAGTAAACTGAAATACCAAAATTATAAGGTAAGGGCCAGTGAATATAAAGTGAAATAGGTGGTTCTAAAGGAGAAATTGAGGTATCCAATTTGTTGATTTGGCTATTTTGTATATTCCATTGTTGTGTTATTAGTCTTTATGCTCATAGAATTATTCAAAGATGTTATTTAAATAGTTAAAAATATTACTCATGGATAAACAGACTCAACATTTTGTGTGACTTCTGCCTGGCCAATCTATTTAAATGTTTGGCTAGTTAATCTATTTAAAGATTCATAAACTATTCAAATGATTGGCTACTTTTATGTATTATAGAAAGTCTCATTTTTTACTCGAATAAAAATATCTAAATTTAAAAAGTAATGCCATGTTATTTTAAGCCAGTGTTACTAAAGATTGTATCTAGGACCACCCAAAGTAGAATTACCAGTATAGTTGCTAAAGATGCAAATTCCTGAAGATTTCTGAAGTGCTCTTCAATAGAATCTCTAGGATTAGGGTCTGGTCAATGCTTTTTAAATAATCTCTTTAGATGATTCTGATATGCATTGAAGTTGAAAAACACCAAGGTAGGACATACAATCAGCTTAGTATTTGCAATGGGAAAATAATGGAGCATTTAAAGCTGATGAATCAAGCAGTAAAATACAAGTACATAAAAGAGCACAAAGACATACATTAAGATAACTAATCTTATTGACTAAAATTGGAGGAAGAAGAGAAAGAGTTTAGAAAAGGGAAATGATAGGTGTGCTGTTAAGAAAGAGGTTAAGAAGATTATGTAAATATTACAAAGACAAGCAGTAAAACAAAAATGCAATGATTTTTAAATATTAGAACTACAGTTTTAAAATAACAAAGAAATAGGGATCCCTGGGTGGCACAGCGGTTTGGCACCTGCCTTTGGCCCAGGGCTTGATCCTGGAGACTTGGGATCGAATCCCATGTCGGGCTCCCGGTGCATGGAGCCTGCTTCTCCCTCTGCCTATGTCTCTGCCTCTCTCTCTCTCTCTCTGTGACTATCATAAATAAATAAAAAATTAAAAAATATATTAAAATAACAAAGAAATAATATTTCATTCAAGAAATTTAAAAATATTCTCATCCTATATATTAAATGCTAGAATTAAGTCTGTGATAGGTTGGATAAAGTTCAATTTGTTAAAAAAATTTTTTTTGGTGAATTTTGGGGACTTGTTCAATATATTGTCTCCTCCCCAAAGAATATGCAATTATTCTCCTATATTTTTCTATATGCTTCATGTTTTTAATCTTATTAACTCTGTAATTCTATCTGATAATATTTTCCTCTACTATTAAGAATTTAAGTCACATCTACAACCCATCTCTACAAGTTACACAAGATCTAATGACATATACTTTGTATATTGACTTCATCCCCAACGTTTATATTTATACTGTTTTCCTTGATCTAATTTTCACTGACCTTCTTCTAAATCCTTCTCAATCAAAATATTGCTATTTTAATCTTATTGGATATTTTAAAATATTTTAAGACATAAAAATCTTTTTAGATGAGATATATATTTGTAAATTATCATAGAAGTAAAGGTCAATGAGACATTTAGTAATTTTTTAGAAAACTGATTATAAAAGTATAGCTTGATTACAGGTTGGAAAGTATTACATAGTAATATATAGAGAGATATAAAGGACATTCATGTCATATATATATATATATATATATATATATATATATAAACACTAACAAAGAAGGATAAACAATGATATGATTGTAGTAATTTACTCTGTGGGCAGATACTAGGTTTTTTTTTTTTTAAATAATGGGCAGAGAAAGATGTTTATTATCATGTATCCCTTTTACATAATTCATTATATAGTGTACATATTACTAATTTTAAATGTATTTTAAGTATAAAAAATAAATAAAAATAAAATAAAATTGTAAGTATAAAATGTATTAGAAAAAAACGTTCTTTTAGGGACACCCGGGTGGCTCACTGGTTGACCATCTGCCTTTGAATCAGTTCATGATCCTGGGGTCTTGGGATACAGTCATGCATCAGGCTCCCTGCATGGAGCCTGCTTCTCCCTCTGCCTCCCGCTCTGTGTGTCTCAAATGAATGAATGAATGAATAAATAAATAAATAAATAAATAAATAAATAAATAAATAAATAATTTTTAAAAAGAAAAGAAAAAATTTTCTTTTCAATATCCCTAACCTTGAAGAAAAGGGACTCTATTGAATTTGCTGCCTTGAGAGTTTACTCAGGTCTTACTGAATGGGACTATCATTTTTTTTTTTCACTTAGCTATGGTCCAGAACTAATTAACACTTGAAGAGAAAGTTAGAGGTGCCTGGGTGGCCCAGTTGGTTGAACATCCAACTCTTGATTTCAGTTCAGTTCATGATCTCAAGATCATGATATCCAGTGTCAGTCTCCCTAATCAGCAGGGAGTCTGCTTGAGGTTCTCTCTTTCCCTCTCCACCTGCCCTCCCCTCACTTGCACTCACTCTCTCTCTCTCAAATAAATAAATACATTTTTTAAAAAAGAAAGAGAGCAAGCTAACACGGAGATTTGTTTTTTAAAACTGAGCAACTACTGGCTGCCTGGTATTGATCAGGAAACACGGATGTAAGCTCAATAAAGTATTTTTATCAATCTCTAACTACTAATTAGGAGAGATGAAAAAATAGGAGTAACAAAGAGTGCCAAGACTCAAGAGGCAAATTCTGGCTTGGTTTAGGGCAAATTTCATAGAAAAGGTAACATTGTTATCTATACTGCAGAATATAATTAAGATTTTTTGAGAGGTAGAGATGAAGGAGAGGGAAATCTACCTGAGATGGAGTCAAGGAAAAAAAATCATGGAATAGGAAGGCAAAATTATATTGAGTGACAGTATTCCTGTTTGCAGTTGTGGTGGGTGATAACAAACTAAGAAGGAAGACTTTATACTAGTAAAGTAAAATGCAATACAACGAAATAAGGAGAAACTATTATTTGAAAAATTCAAATCAATTGCACATGTTTAAGCTTGTGTATTAAAAAGAATAACCTGCCAGAATAATATTAGTGATCATCCATTGAGTTCCTAAAATGGCAACCATAATTTTATGAGGATTTCTTACATTTATCAGCATTTTGAGTTGAGGAAATCATAGAAAGGAGACCTCAAGTAGCTGGCTCAAATTCAATCAGCTAGTAAATGACAAACTCAGGATTCAAATCAGGAAATATGTCCAGAGTTTGAGTTCTTGACCACTATGTTGTACAACCTCCAGATGTGTAAGAAGGTTGATTTTAGGATGCTGTGAAAGCAAACAGGACTTCAAGGTCAGGAAAGAAGCCAATTTCAGAGTTCAGTCAAGAGAAAGTGGTATTTGAAGAGAAGAGAGGTATTGAGACTCTAAAAGAAGAAATTTACCCAACATGGAAACGGGAACTGCAGGACTTGGTTCCCGGAAGGAATGTGGAGTAAGAGGATACTTTAGTGTTTATATCAGACAATACAAAGTTCTATAAAGAATTTTAATGTAATGATGAATAATAAGGCCACCTGAATTTGTAATAATGTTGTGATTTACTACTCTGAGAAAATTTTTTAGTAGACAAAGTTAAAACTCAATGGCATAAGACTGAAAAAGGGTAAAGAAATAGCAACAAAATAGTTTATCTTTCTGGTTTCTGGGCATTACTGGAAATACAGATAGAAAAGCCATTTATAAGGTTACAGTTAAAAAATAATAATTAGAGGTTAGAAGAGGGCTGTGTGTGTGTGTTTGTGTGTGTGTGTGTTTAGATTAGTGGTTACCAAGTTTTCAACCAATGGAACAGGTATATACTACAAAATGGAGTAAATTTCAATACTGCTAATAGGGATAGTATCAAAATTTATCACTAAGCAAGTCATTGGTTCTGATCACTGATGACACTAATTTTAATTGTATTTCTTAAATATTTGGCATACTGGCACTTGCCTGCATGGAAGTTTCCTTAAAATTATAAAAACAAAGTTATTCCAGAATAATTCATAATTAAAATGTTAACCATGGCAAGGTCTTTACTCTTTATCATTCACTATGTCCTTGAACTGATACCTTTACATTTTCTCTTCCTCAATCTTCTCTCTCACTCTAAAATACCCACCTCCTTCCTATATAAAGACATGAGTAATTACTTGAACTACAATTCATAACCTAAATTTCATCTAAGTGTCTTTGCTCTGCAGGTTTATATCAGATAATTAATGTTACCTTAGAGTATTTAACTTAGCTGAATGATGACATATTAAACAGTTCAAGAATTCCACAATATAGAATTTTATCAAATTAAAAGTAATTGAAAGTGATTAAGGTACTTGTAATTAATAGCATATTATAAGAGCAATATGTGAAACTTCAAAGATAGTGGGAACAAATAAGGGAAGAAATATTTTCCAAGGTACTGGAGCAATAAAAAAACAAGAGCAAAAAATGTCTTCTCAAAATGTTACAACAGATAATAAGGATCACACACATACAAAGAAAAAAAAAACATAATAGATTCGATATAGACTGGATTTTACAAAATGCTGGTAAACATAATCTGGCAATGCTAAGTAATTATTGGGATTCCTTTCATCATGGCATTTTAATAGTTACTGAGAAAATAATGAGATTTAAATTGTATTTCTGAAATTTAGAAGGCACGGGTATCCTGTTTATGTTGATTTAGGGTTTTTTTTTTTTTTTTTTGATACTGTGTAAGTGAAAAACAAGATTTTGAATAAGAAAAAGAGTAGAGTTGTTAGCAAAGAGATTGATGCTTCAGATAACAATAAAAAGTTAACTTAGACATTAACAATATTATCTGTTGGAATCCCTGGGTGGCGCAGCAGTTTAGCGCCTGCTTTTGGCCCAGGGCGCGATCCTGGAGATCCAGGATCCAGTCCCACGTCGGGCTTCCGGTGCATGGAGCCTGCTTCTCCCTCTGCCTGTGTCTTGGCCTCTCTCTCTCTCACTGTGTGCCTATCATAAATAAATAATAAAATAAAATAAAATAAAATAAAATAAAATAAAATAAAATAAAATAAAATAAAATAATAAAATAAAATAAAATAAAATAAAATAAAATAAAATAAAATAAAAACAATGCTGTTTCTCAAGTCGCTTTGTGTGAAATACTTCAATTTTTGTTATGTGGTTGTTATGTTTGTTAGATTTTAATTTTTGTTTTGTTAGTTGTGTTTTAATAAGGCATAAAAGAAAAAAATTGCCCAAAATAGACTACCAAATGTGCATATTGCAAATCTATATAAGATATGTGCCATCTGTGTTTTGTTCTTTTTAATGGGGGCAAGATAGAGATATGTATGTCTCTAAGATTTGGAGAATCAGTTTTATGTGTGTGTAGTATCAGATTTTTCTATAACCTGCTTTTAATTAGGATATATATATATATATTTTTTTTAGTCAAGATCAGATCTAGACTAGAGATCTATATATATAAAGATCTATCTATCCTCAAGATCATATCTAGAAAATCTTTGATTCTAGAAAACTGGTGAGTTTAAATAAAGCATAAGGTTAATCCTGCTGTTAACCTATAGAACATCATGTTTTTAATGTTATGTGTTAAGTTACTTGACTTTAACAAGACTTACATCTTGGGAATCTTTCCAGTATTTCATTTTATATATATTTTTTCTCTGTCAGAGATCTTACCTTTTCCCTTGATATAATTCTCCAATCTATATCTCCATACAAAGCATTTTCTTCAGGTCCTGACCTAAATTTGCACCTCTGTGTTTACTATTTCCACGAATATACACAATTGACACTTTGCAACTATTCTAATCCTTTGTGAGAAACGAAAACTGAATCTGTCCAAAGTATCAAAAAATAAAACAAAAACACAGGATATTACTTAATTCAAGAAATCGGAACAAAATCTGAAGAAGCGGACTTTTCAAAGTATAGAAATCAATTGTTTTAAAGCCCAGATTATGGACTGTTTTGATGCATGTTCTATGGGCACCTGCAAAGAATGGGTACTCTTCCATTATTGGGTGAAGTGTTATTTAAATATCAATAGGGTTGTGTTAATAGTTTTGATAAATATTTGTACAACTCAATGATTTTGTCTACTTGCTTTATTAATTGTGGAATAAAGGATATTGAAAATTTCTAACTGTAATCATAGATTTGTCTATTTCTTCTTGCAGTTTTATCTCTTTTTCTTCATATACTCAGAAATTCTGTTCTTAGGTGCATAAAAAGTCATATGCTTAAGAGCTATGATTGTAGGGACACCTCCTTGGCTCAGCTGATAGAGTGGATTACTCTTGATCTCAGACTCCTGAGTTCAAGCCCCTGGTTGGGCATAGAGATTACTTTAAAAAAATCAAAAAGAATTATGATTGCAATGATATATTAATACATTTCTTTATTACAAAATGGCCTTTTTTGTCTCTGGTAACATTATTTTCTCTGAAATCTACTTTCATATTAATATAGTCACTCAAACTTTCTTTGGAACAATATTATAATGATATATCATTTTATATACCTTTATTTTAATCTAGTATTTTTATATTAAAGTAGATTTCTTCGGCAGCATGTAATAAATTATTTTTTTCTAATCTGTTCCTACTTTCTAAGGGGGCCTTATATCATTTATATTTAATTATTAATGATTAAAACTAAATAAACTATCTTTAAATAAACTTAATTGTATTCTTTGTGTATACTTCTGCTTTTTAAAATTTTAATTAAGTTAATCATTTTATATCCCATTTTATCGTTTTTCTTGACTTATTAACTATCAATTTTAATTGTATGTGTGTAACTAGTTTACTTAAAAATTTTCACTATAGGGATATCTGGGTGGCTCAGCGGTTGAACACCTGTCTTCAACCTAGGGTGTGATCCTAGAGCCCTGGGATTGAGCCCCACATCTGGCTCCCTGCACGGAGCCTGCTTCTCCCTCTGCCTACGTCTCTGCTCTCTCTCTCTCTGTGTCTCTCATGAATAAATAAATAAAACCTTAAAAAATTTTCATTATATATCTTTAGCTTATTACACTGTACTTTCAATATTGTTTTTTACTCAGGTTTTTTTCCTTAGGTGGGATTTTTTTTTCTGTTATATTCTCATTTCATCTTGAAAATTTTCAATATTTTTCTACTTAAGCCATTTTGTTGTACAAAAAAATTGAAGAAATTCTTATTTTTTTGAAAGAAGTATTTCCTTCCATAGAGATATCTCACTTGTCTTTTTCATATTATGATCTCTATGCTTCCTTCTAGTTTCTATGCTGAAGTATTCCTAAATTTTCATATTGTTTACTTCCATATTATCCATTTCTCCCTACTGATGCCCACTGAGGTACTGAATAATGACCCACTCCCACCTTCCAAAAAATGTCCTCATCCTATTCCCCCAAATTTGCATATATGTTACTTTGCATGGAAAAGGGGATGTTCAAAACATGATTGAGTTAGGGATCTTGACATGGAAAAGATTATCTTGTATTATCTGGGTGAATCCATTGTCATCACAAGGATCCTTAGAAGAATGATCAGAGAAGGTAATAACAGATATAAAGGAGGGGAGAGAACGTGATAATGGAGCATCGTTAAGCAATGTAACCAGGAGCCAAAGAATGAAGGGGGCATCTCAAATATGGAAAAGACAAGGAACAGATTCCCCCCCTACAAACTCCATAAGGAATGTAACCTCTGATTTTAGTACCCTAAGAGCCATTTCAGACTTCTGATCTCCAGAAATCTGAAATGTATGATAGCAAATTTATGCCATATTAAGTTATTAAATTTGTGGTAATTGGTTACAATGACAGTAGGAAACTTGTACTTCCCCCTATGAATAAGCTCTCACCACTTTCTAAGGGTATAGTGGGTGGAGCATGTTTGAAAATATATACTTATACATTTGACTTTTCCAACCTAAACTCAGATTCAGTTACTCTCATTTATACCTTTAATTTCAGTAGCCTGTGATTAGGAATGTGTTGTGAAAAAATGGGAGGTAAAAAATGTGATTGAGCCAAAGATATCCACAGTATAGCCTAGATGATTGGTCTTCTCTTTTCCTTCCATAGATGGTTTACAAGTCTGATAGACTATTTGCTCCACAAAGATATGAACAAATCTTACTATTCTGAAAAGAGTGCTTTTGTGCATTGGATAATTGTCTAACAGATCATGGAGAGTTTACTTACAACAGTTACCTTTCCTCATCCTACTCCCTCATCACTGTTTCCATAGAAAAACATATTTCATCTTCTTTTTATTTCTTTAATGCTTATCCATTCCGATTTCTGCTTGGGATAGATTAGATATGACTTATGTGGACCATCTTCATTTTCCTCCAAAAATTTCCTTTAAGCATTAAGAATATGGTGTGTCTAGCACTGAGTGGTGAGGGACAGCTATGAATAAAATTAACAGCAAGCTTTGTCCCATGGCATTTGCCCTGTCATATGTTTTGATGTTATTAGCCACATAAATATATATCTTACAAGATAAGTTTCCACTTATGTTGTTTATTTAATTTTGTTAAATTTGTTGGTCCATAGCATGTTAAAATACTCACTTTTTCCCCATTACTGTCATTAACTCATTTTTTAGTTCTTTCAATGTGTATAAATAGATAGGGGACATTATATAAGTAAAAATTTTATATAGTTTTTCAGATAAAATATTGTACAGAAATGAATATGGCCCTCACATAACTAAACTGCTAGATTGTAAAGAAAATGTGCATAGATTATTCCTTTGTTATTCCGAAGTTGGCATGCTACAGGTGAAATAGGTAGCCAATATAGTACATGAATCCACTAGTTATTGAAAAGTTATGCTTAAAACCAAGGTCCATTTTCAGAGATATAACCCAGTTGAGGCTTTCAGTGATTGTTCCTTTTTGGTTGTGTTGTCTTGCTTTTTTTGTTTTCTGGGTCCAATGTTGGTGGTATAAGCACAAAGCTAAATATACTTAGATTTGCTATTGGTCCAAACACTGAAAAACTAGATGGAAATTATTTCCACTTTCATGGGTTACTCTTATGTTAAAACTATAAGTTCAAACTACTATATACAACTCCTAATTTTATTCCTTATAATAAGCAAAGATAACTTCTTTTGTCCCAACTCCTAGAATTCTGCAACCCTCAACTTTTACAAAGAAAGTAAGGAGGGGGGAATCCTATGAAATATTTTCTGAGTTCTTCCTTTCTGTCCTACAGGAATGTCTTATCTTGTGTCATATACCTCTACAAATGTTAGTATGATACTTCTGCACAGCCTCTCTCCTTCCTCCCCTCAGTCACTTCCCACCCTAATCTCACTTTTTTCTTAGTGGTTATTGTGATTTAAAGTCTCAGCCTGATTGTAGAAAGATACAAGTACAGAAAAGATACAAGAAAGCATACTCTGCTCATGTCACAGTACAGTAGTCCCTGAAGGAGAATGAGAATTATTTCTTTTTTCTGGTTGGCACTGGCCAGACAACTGTAGGACTTAGTAGAACAGAGCAGCATATTTACCTTTTCAGTTAGTGTTTATTTTTTCCTGAAACGTTGAGGCATTCAGAGTGAAGCTCAGGTTAATTTTTACTTCCTTTCATCACTTCATTATCATTTAATATAGTGATAAGCCTCCTTTCATATTATATATGAAATATATATATATATATATATATATATATATATATATATAACTTTTTAAAACCATTTAGGTACCATCTCTAAATAAATAGATCTTATTTGTGGAAATCACTAATATTAGAAGGATTTTTTTTAATAAATTAGTTCTACACTCAGTGTGGGGCTCAGACTCAAAATCAAGAGTTGCATGCTCTACTAACTGAACCAATCAGGCACCGCAGTATTGGAAGGATTTCTGATGAAGATATGAAATCCCACGAGGGACATTTCCATATCTAAAATAGTGTCATATGAATTATAAAAGAGTGTTTTCACCATATATGATCTTAAAAAAGAAACAAAAATCTGATCCATTCCTTAAATGCATTAAGGTCAAAATATATTTTTAGAAATAAATAATATATTTGCATTTTTATATTATTTCAACCATGTCAGCTTTAATTGGATCGGGAGTGAAATGGAATAGACAGGCCAGGCAAAAGTTGCTCAAAACAGGCTTTAAATGGGACATGCTTTCTTGGGGGGGAGGTTCCAGGGTCCGCAAGGGAGGGAGAGAGCAGGGAAGTGGTGCTTGCCAGGGGAGAGCAAGTGGGCTTTTTAAGGGGGAGGGGAGAGGGTTTTGGTGTCTGTATGGGGTGATAGGTATTAGGCATATTACTGGTGAAATCGGCCTGGGGTAATAACTGCCCACGCTCTTATATGGGGTCTGGG